>NC_079436.1:10057495-10192495 GCF_903798145.1 Danio aesculapii | reverse complement strand
GAACATTTTAATTACATAAGCCACATACCTACTGTGGAGATATCAAAGAATAATTTAACTTATAGAATCGCTGCAGTACAGTGTACTGTTTAAAACTAGCTTAAAGCGCCACATGCTGTTAAAAACTTGTTTAAATCACCGTCTGCTGTTGAAAACTAGCCTAGAGCACCGTCTGCTGTTAAAAAGTAGGCTAGATTGCCCCCTGCTGTTATAAACTACCCAAGAGCACCATCCACTGTTAGAAACAAGCCTAGAGTGCCATCCGCTGTTGGACACTAGCCTAGAGTTCCATCGAGTGTTAAAAATTAGCATAGAGCACCGTTTGCTGTTAAAAAGTACCCTAGAGCACCATCCACTGTTGTAAACTACCCTAGAGCACCATCCACTGTTAGAAACAAGCCTAGAGCGCCATCTGCTGTTAGAAACTAGCCTTGAGTTCCATCGACTATTAAAAACTAGCATAGAGCCCCATCCGCTGCTAGAAACAAGCCTAGAGCACCATCTGCTGTTAGAAACTAGCCTAGAGTTCCGTCGACTGTTAAAAACTAGCATAGAGCACCGTCTGCTGTTAAAAAGTAGGCTAGATCGCCCTCTGCTGTTATAAACTACCCTAGAGCACCATCCGCTGTTGTAAACTACCCTAGAGCACCATCCACTGTTAGAAACAAGCCTAGAGCGCCATCTGCTGTTAGAAACTAGCCTTGAGTTCCATCGACTATTAAAAACTAGCATAGAGCGCCATCCGCTGCTAGAAACAAGCCTAGAGCACCATCTGCTGTTAGAAACTAGCCTAGAGTTCCGTCGACTGTTAAAAACTAGCATAGAGCACCGTCTGCTGTTAAAAAGTAGGCTAGATCGCCCTCTGCTGTTATAAACTACCCTAGAGCACCATCCGCTGTTGTAAACTACCCTAGAGCACCATTCGCTGTTAGAAACAAGCCTAGAGCGCCATCTGCTGTTAGAAACTAGCCTAGAGTTCCATCGACTATTAAAAACTAGCATAGAGCGCCATCTGCTGTTAGAAACAAGCCTAGAGCACCATCTGCTGTTAGAAACTAGCCTAGAGTTCCATCGACCGTTAAAAACTAGCATAGAGCACCATCTGCTGTTAAAAAGTAGGCTAGATCGCCCTCTGCTGTTATAAACTACCCTAGAGCACCATCTGCTGTTGTAAACTACCCTAGAGCACCATACGCTGTTAGAAACAAGCCTAGAGCGCCATCTGCTGTTAGAAACTAGCCTTGAGTTCCATCGACTATTAAAAACTAGCATAGAGCGCCATCCCCTGCTAGAAACAAGCCTAGAGCACCATCTGCTGTTAGAAACTAGCCTAGAGTTCCATCGACTGTTAAAAACTAGCATAGAGCACCATCTGCTGTTAAAAAGTAGGCTAGATCGCCCTTTGCTGTTATAAACTACCCTAGAGCACCATCCGCTGTTAGAAACAAGCCTAGAGCGCCATCTGCTGATAGGAATTAGCCTAGAGTTCCATCGACTGTTAAAAACTAGCATAGAGCGCCATCCGCTGCTAGAAACAAGCCTAGAGCACCATCTGCTGTTAGAAACTAGCCTAGAGTTTCATCGACTATTAAAAACTATCATAGAGCGCCATTCGCTGTTTAGAAACAAGCCTAGAGCGCCATTAGCCGCATTTCCACTATCGGGCCATTGCGAGCCAGGGCTTTAATCGGGCCTGGGCGGGCCAATAGCCCGGGAGGTTGAGAAATGAGGCCGAAATCACGTCGCGTTTCCACTGTCGGGCTAGTTGCTCGCAGCGCGTCACGCAAACACCGCCCCCAGAATGTCCCCCGAATCAAACGTCACACAACCCGTCACACAACCCGCCCACTTCAGCGGGAACAAAAAACTCAAATTATAACCACAAACACAACCTGGCATCACTACGAGAGCTGGAAGATGGAGAACACCGAAGCGATTGCTTTTTTACTGTTTGTGGTCTGTTGGTGTAAGGCCAGACAGCGATGTACGATGTACTTGATAACGTCCTTATTTCAGCAAACGCCGTCTATTTGCCTCTGAACATTTTCCTCGGCCCAAATGTTCAGAAGAGCCCTGGTGTCCTCAACTGACCAGTACTGTCTGCTATCCATTTTTTCTTCTTCTTAGTGAGTTGATCAAGCGCGATAGCAAAACAAATGTAAGGGAAGAAAGCATCTTGTCTCCTCTTTACCTGACAGGAAAACTCTGCCTTTGTACGTAACCCCGCCCCGAAGCCCCAGTTGGCCCTCCTTGGCCCAAGGTATTCGGCGGGCCGAAAAAGGCCGGACGCTGGCCCCAAGGAAGCCCCGCTTTGGCCCGATTACGCCCCGGAAGTGATAGTGGAAACGCGACTGGCCTTGGCTCGCCCTGGCTCGCTCGCTTTAGGCGCGATAGTGGAAACGCGGCTATTGACTGTTAAAAACTAGTATAGAATGCCATCTGATGTTAAAAACTAGTATAGAGCTCCATCTGCTGTTAAAACAGCTTAGAATCTAATCAAGAGAGAACAGCGATGCATTTAAAAAAAATCTCAGAATGGATGCAGGATCAATTTCACAAAGATTTTTAGCCTCATCTTTAACTTACACAGACCTGTTGTGGTGTTTACATAAGAAGTAACAGTGTTATATAAATCAAATTCAAATACAATTACGTCAACTATTCAGACTGCATCTGCGTCTCCACTCTTTGCATATCAACAGTGGCGTGACTGTATTTTAAAAAATCAACCCCCCCCTCACAATACCAAAACAAGACGGCTGAAAATCATTCTGGCTCCTTCCATGTGTTCAGTAGTTTGCTGCATATTCAGTCCCCTGTAGTCCTCGACTCAACAGAGCAAACTCTTTCACAATGTCCTTCATTCGTCGCCTGCTTACTTGTTCCCTGTGTGAACAGTTTAGAAGAAAAAAAATGGGTGTAAATGTGCTTAAATTGATAGAATGTTTAAGAAATGTTCAGGAATATTTAGGAAAAGCAAATACAATCGAAGTCAATGGTTACAGGTTTCCAGCATTTTTCAAAAGATCTTCTTTTGTGTTCAACAGAAGAAACAAACACCAACTGGTTTGGAACAAGTAAAAGGTGAGTAAATGATGACAAAATGTTTACATTTTAGGTGAACGATCACTTTAATATGTGTTAATTAATTTGTTAATAATGTGTTAAGTAAGGGATAAAGTATATCCAGACCTCAGGCTGTTGTATAAGACTGAAGGGTTTTATTCAGCAAAAACAACCGCCTGGATGTATTTTGTCTCATTTTTATATGGCTACTTGCCACAAAATGCACAAATTAGACAAAAAACATAATTCTGAGTCATAATAGTTTATTAATTCTTTAATTAAAGGCAAAGTTGACAGAAACAATAAGAGTGAATGGAGCATACACTAGCCTACATTTTATTCAGTCACAAGATGACGCCAAACAGTCAAAAACAAGACAGTCAAGCATATAAATATGGATGTGAATGTATTTACTGACGGTCAAGATGTTTAGAAGTACCCAATTGAAATAAACCTGTGTTATTCAGCGGTAGTTATCTAGAATGAACATACCTTAAAAATAGCAATCGACCAATCAGAATGAAGTATTCCAGACAGCCAAGTGATAATATGTGTTAATGTGTTAAGTAAGGGATAAAGTACATCCAGACGTCAGGCTGTTGTATAAGACTGAAGGGCTTTATTCTGTAAAAACAACTGCCTGCATGTATTAAATACCATTTTTACATGGCTACTTGCTACAAAATGAAAAAAGTCAACACAAAACATTGTTCTGAGCTGTTGATTAGTTCTTTAAAAAGCGAAGCTGACAAAAACGAAGAGGGTAAATGGAGCACACACTAACCTACAAATTTTTCAGTCACAAGATGGCACCAAACAATCAACAACATGACAGACAACCATATAAATTTGGATGTTAATGTATTTACTGACAGTCAAGATGTTTTGAAGTAAACTGAGCCGTAATAGTTTATTAATTCTTTAATTAAAGGCAAAGCTGACAGAAACTAAAGGGGTGAATGGAGAATACACTGACCTACACATTATACAACATATAAATATGGATGTGACAGTATTTAATGACGGTCAAGATGATTCTAAGTACCCAGTTGAAAACAAGCCTGTGTTATTTAGCGGTTGTTATCTGGGAATAACATGCCATGCAATAGTGTCTGATCAATCAGAACAAAGTATTCCAGACAGTCGTGTAATAATATGTGTTAATGTGTGCTAATGTTCGGGCTGTGTTCAAACCTGAGGATCTGCTGACAGAAGTGCTCTTTGTGTTCAGCAGTGAGATGTGAGCTAGGGAAACCAGGGGGCAGAAGAGCGTCTCTGAGCCACAGAGTCAGAACACTGGGACAGTTTCTGCTCACTGAGAATAAGACCTCTGCTAAAAGCTCCGCCAGACTGCGAGGACTCTGACCTCCGATGGCCTGCAGTGGACAAAGACACCAATTCTTATATGCTTCAGTCTTTACATATGAGGTAAATGTTCCCAAAAGAGCACCACCATCTGATTTTTAAGTTCAAATAATAATACATTTTATTTATAATGCGCTTTTCTAAAAGTCAAAGAGCTACAAGATATACAACAACAAATAATAAATGCATCTCAAGCCAAAATTACAAGCTAGTAATCCCAGTAACAAGCCAAAAAAAGTCAAACCGCAATAATTAATAAAACAATAAATTAGCAAAACATTACAAATAACATAAGTGACAGTCATAATCACAAATAAAATGCTTTGCTAAAAAGATGTGTCTTAAGAAGCTTCTTAAAACAATCCAGAGAAACGGCATTTCTGATAATTATATATAATTGCATTTCATAATTTAGGTGCACAGTAAAAAAGCCCTATCTCCCGTGGTTTTCAAAGTAAATGCTTTCTCAACATTGGATGTACTTATGAAAAATATGATAAATTTATGACCCCATGAGTCTTTATAACAAGATTATAGAATCATTTACACAGCTATTTCATTGAGTGAAAGATTCAACGACTCGCTTATTAATTAACCCATAAACAATGGCATGTTTCAGTCCTGAATGAATCGGTGTTTAAATAAAACAATTGAAAGAAGAGTGATTCAATGACTCATTAAAAGACAGTCATTTGATTTGCTTACTTTCTTTTCCAATATTTCTTTCAGATGCTCACCATGAGAAACCAAATATGTATCAAAATTACTCGTTTAATTATCAAAATATATTTGTCATTCATTAATAGGTGACTTCCTTAAATCTACATTGCTTTTTTGTATTGTTGCTTGTTATCGTTTCATAACTTGTTTTATGTAGGATGTTTTGGCAATTTTGTATGTAAACAAAAACAAATGTTTGCGCAAACGATTCAATGACTTAGGGGCTGTTCACACAGAACACATTTTTCCTTTCCAATGCACTACTTTTTTATTTTTTCAATGTAAACACGTGCTTGATGGATGTGTGTGACCATTACACTTGTGTATTTTGATGATAGGACCACATTTTTTTGTTTGTTTAGGCAAAATTGTATGTTAACAAAAAGAAATGCCTCAATGATTCAATGACTAAGGGGCCATTCACAAAGAATACCGATTTGTTTTCCAATGCACTACTTTTCCAATGCGTTTTGTTTTCCATTGCGCTACTTTCATATTGTTTTTCAATGCAAACTCCTGTTGATGAACGTGTGTGACCATTACGTTTGTGTCTTTTGGCATGAGCGCCAAATTTTTTAGATGCCGTGTCAAATTAAAAGATCTTCAACTTTCACACGCAGTGCTGCTCATCACTGTCAGTTCCACAGTAGTGGACCAATCAGAGCTTGGAGGCAGGGCAATTGCTACAAGTTTCTGTTTACAGGCACTCGGGTGGCTGTGTATGGATACCCTCATGCTTTATGCTGTGAGTTTTATTTTTTAGAAGCAAATAGAGCTGTGTGAAATGAGGAAAAGAAATCTATCATCATTTTCTCTAACAATATTGAATTTTCACAATAATCACAATTTTGAGACACACAGATGTTTTACAGCGTGAATCTGAAACATATTTCCAAAGGAAAACAATTAGATCTTTATCAAAGATATGTAACATATCTCTAGAACAGATATAAGGCAAAAAATATATAAATAAAAATCACCTAGTAAAGGTGTAACAAAATGTCTCTAGAATAGACAAGGCACTGGAAAAAATCCTGCTGTAAGGTGATTTAGAAATCGAGCATGTTCAAATTGCGATTTCAATACGATTTTAATCGCACAGCCCTAGAAGCAAAGACATGTTTGGTGTGAATGAGCCCTTAAGGTTATTGCACACTGAATCCAAAATTTTAAACCGTATTTTTAGCACATAAAAAAAATTTATTCGACGTCACGTTATGTCAATCATATTGACACACTGCCTCCGAAATGATCATCCGTCATAAAAAAAAATTATTGTTCTATTTTTTACAGTTTTTTGCATTCGAAAAGGTGTTTAGAGAGGTGTTTTGACAATTTAGGGTCGCCGTACAAATACAGTATAAGGCAAAATGCAAAATGGCCTTAATCTCGCAACACAAAGCCTTTAAGGATAAAGACATGACATACAAAGACCAATTGTGGCAGGTGATTGTGGAACAGCTTGAAAACCATGAGAGTAGGTACTGATTTCAAAATATATGGTTTGTGAAAATGGCGTCACAATGGCACAGTGGGTAGTACAGTCGCCTTACAGCAAGAAGGTCACTGGTTCGAGTCCCGGCTGGGTCTGTTGGCATTTCTGTGTGGAGTTTACATGTTCTTTCCGTGTTTGCATGCTCTGGTTTACCCCACAGTACAAAGACATGTGCTATAGGTGAATTGGGTAAACTAAATTGGCCTTAGTGTATGAGTGCGTGTGTGAAAGTGAGAGTGTATGGGTGTTTTCCAGTACTGGGTTGCGGCTGGAAGGGCATGCGCTGTGTAAAACATATGCTGGATAAGTTAACGGTTTATTACGTTGTGGTGACCCCTGATTAATAAAGGGACTAAGCCAAAAAAGAAAATGAATTAATGAATTATTTGTGCAAGATTATAATTACTATGCATTGGACTCAGTCTGCAAGTAATGTGTGCATGACGAATTTTTCAGATTGTAAAAAATGCATACAAAAATTTCTGACTTCAGTGCGCAAAGGCCTTTAATCTGTCACTTCTGAACTTAATCAGTGTTACTAAACAAAGCAATAACTCACTGGTGAAATTCTCAAACAATGCGAAAAATGCCAAACACTAATGCACAAAGTCTGTCTGAAAACGCTTGTTTCTCTCTGTAACTCAATTGCTGATGGATACAATAACCATGCAGAAACATCTGACCTCCAGCAGGGTCTGCAGGAGCAGTTTGCCATCCTCCTGTAGCACATCTCTGACTGTATGAAGCTCTTCATAATGAGAGATCAGCTCCGTCTGTGCAGAACATCAGTCTGAATACCGCACACTAACAATACAATACAGCATGTATTGTATATAGCACACATACTAATAATACAAAAAAAAAGAGTTTATCCCCATGTTTGACCTGTATGTTCTGCGGTTATTGTGTGGTACTTACAAACAGCAGGCAGGTTGCTTTCAGTGTTGGAGTTTCAGGAAATTTGAACGATAAGATTCCTACAACAGAGACAGTTAATGAACGGATGAATGAAATAATGTTGGGGTTGTTTGAATGTCTGATGACGCGACTCTCACCACAGTAAAAGACAGCTTTGATATCAAGATGGCCTGAAAGATAAAGGTCAGACTTTCTTTTCAAAACCTGGAAAGAGATTAGAGATCATCTTTCCAAAAAAATCTCTAACATTTAACATAGTACAAAATGATTGATTATTTACAGCAATGGCAAATCATGTAAAACATGCTACAGTATGCATATATAACTTATGTAAATATTCAGACTAATGTCAAACTAATAGCAGTGGCCCAACCTGAGTGTGAAGCTGCATGAATGACTCCACCACATCTGGATGATCTCTAGAGCCTACATCAACATTTACACACGTTTAGAATCACGTTAAACATTAAAATAAACAATTGTGCAGTTTGCTAGACAAGATTGTGATCTCAACATGGCATCCTCTGCTTTTTAAAGCCAGTCAAATATACCAACACAGGTTCATTGTGAAAACGTTCCCCCGTATACATTTTTGGACAGCGCGAATTATGTAGCCAGAGCTACGTATGGCTGCATTTTGAACGCTACGTGGTGGTATGACGCAGCCGACAGCTTCTGCTACTTGTAGCGCTTCCAGCTGACCACTTTCCTCCGTGTGGACAGCTTTTTCGGGGTTACCAGTTTTCCCAGTGGCTCGCCGCTTGCATCAGTGGTCTTGAGATGCAGAGAGGAGTTGACTGCGACAACAGGGTTCGAGTCCGGTGAAGAATGGTTCCAGTAAGCACGCAAATAACAGGGTGAAAACGTGATAAGATCTGAAAACATGGTAAAAGTCAGGCTGCCATGAGGGCTTTTCTTTTCTGGATTGCTTTTGAAAACACTGTCGGTTTGGTTAGGGAAGTGGGTGGGCATGTCAATCGGTGCTGTTGAAAAGTCTATCGGTTGGGCTTAAGGAAGGGGTCAGTCAGTCATTCAACAGCTGGCTCTGTTGGATTTACGTGAGAAGAGCAGGCACAAATGGCACTCGCCAGAGAAATTTGGGATCTAACAAAGCATCCAAAGTGGCCTCTGGTGGATTCATAGAAATCAAAACTGCAAAAAACATCCCTCCTGAGACGTATTTGGCACTCTTCAGCATTGTATACAGGGGTACGTATTCAGAATGAGCGGGGGTTGAAGTATACTTTTTATAATTGGAAATGAAAGTTTTAAAATATTTCCCAAGTAACATTCCTTAAAATTTGTGTAAATGTCAGCCTGTAACGTTAATAAATTTCTTTTTAAGACATTCTTGTAACATTTATAGAGAAACATTCTTAGAGCATTGATGTAATGCAAATTTTCTAATAACATAAATAAATACTGTGCAGTTTCCATTTTGAACTATTTTACATTTTTGTCACTCAACAAGATTGTGATCTCAACATGGCAACCACTGTTTCTCAAGACCAGTCGTATACCTTTTTAAATAATAATTTTTAAAAATATTTTCCAACTAACATTTCAAAAAAATTGTGTAAATGTTAGCCTGTAACATTAATAAAATTGTTTTACATTTTTTTTGTAATTTATTTTTTTTAACCTTTATTGTGAAAGGACAGTATAGCAACAGGAAACGAAGGGGGTGCAGGATCAGTCAAAGTCCATGAAATGGGCAACCCAGGGTCATTTTGAGTACGTACCCCTATATACATTTCTGGAGAGCACCAAATATGCCTCAGGAGGAACGTTTTTTTTTGCAGTTTTTATTTTTGCGAATCCACCAGAGTCTGTGTACGCATTTTGAGATCTCAAATTTCTCTCATGAATACTATTCGCACCTGCTGTTCTCACGTAAATCCACCAGAGGCTGATGTCGACTGACTGACTGACCCACCCTCATCCTTCCCTAAACACAACTGACAGTGTTTTCAGAAGCACTGATTGGCTCGCCCACCCACTTCCATAAACCCAACTGACAGTGTTTTCAAACGCAATCCAGAAAAAAAGCCCTCGCCTGATTTTTACCACATTTTCAGATTTTACCACATTCTCACCCTGTTATTTACTTGTTTATTTTATCTTTTGGCTTTTGATTTTTGTTTTACCTGCTTTCTGGAACCGTTCTTCAGCGGACTCGAAACCCCATCGCAGTCAACTCCGCTTCACATCACAAGTCCGCCGACGTATGTGGCAAGCTAACTGGACAAACTGGTAACAGCAGGAAAGCCGTTCACATGGAGGAAAGCAGTCAGCTACTAAGCGCAAAAAAGAACAGCATCATACCACCCTGTAACGCTTGTTTTAAAGATGAAATTCAGCCATACGTACCTCTGGCTATATAATTTGTGATCTCCAGAAATGTATATATATGGTAGGTTTTCAGAATGAGCCTATGTTGGAAGTGGGACACCCAAAGCGCAATTGATCTATGTTTTGCTTTTTACTTCCAGCAACCCAGCAGGCATATAACGTCATAGGACGGTAATATTAGGGTGTGATGATTTAGGTTAGATTTAGGTTGTGATGTAGGGTGGCCAAAATTCAATGTACGTTATTTTGACATGCAATAATAAAATGACGTTTATATTTGGTTGTTTTTAGGTTGCATTGGTAAGTGACCAAAATCCAACATCGAGCCAACATCTAAAACTAACGTCATATTGACGTCAAATACCGACATTTATTCATTAGGTGTGGCGAACAAAATCCAACATCTGATAGACGTCATAGTGGTGACGTCCACGCAACATCAAGCTCTAATCTCATTAGGCATTGATATTTGTTTTTTTTTAGGTTGCGTTGGAAAGTGACCAAAATCTGTGTCTGTGCAACATTGGACACTGATGTCAGTCTGACATTGGGTTTTGACATCAACCTGATTTTTATTTCTACCCAAAACGTAACATCCCATGAAGTTAGGATACAATGTCAATCTGATATCATATTGAGATCTTGTGTCTGCTGGGAACCTTATTTAAACTTTATTATTAATAGAAGCTGTTTGTTTGTAAAGAAAATTCTGAGTTGGAATATAAGAACATGTTGTCACCATACTGCAAATACAGAACAAATAAAAAAAACATGTTGTTGTGCTGTTAATAGTGACTCATTTAAGTCTCTTACCAAGCTGAAAAACGGACATGGTGATGTTGGTAATCAGCTCTAAAAGAGCAGTGATTGGAGAAAAGATATCCTTCTCACAGGCAAATATATGAACTAACTAGAGGAAAATGTGAAAAGAAATTAAACTTTAAAAACTAGACATTGAGCAAACATGAAATATTTGTGCTCTGTAATTCAGACTGCCTCTTTACCTGTCGTGTGAGGTCTAAAGCTGAGGCTTGTGGGTAAGCGCTAAACATCTGTCCAATGAGCTCGCAGAGCTGAGTCACTAGTGGTGCAAAATCCTGAATAAGAGACTTCAGTGACTTCTCAAATACAGCACACACCGCCTGAGAAAAGGAGAGAAGAGTGAATCATTCACATACTCTCACACACACATTCCTCATATAGAAATCTGATACATGGAAATATATGCAAATGACATATATGACATACAAGTTAATATTCGAATTTCACATATATCACACGTCTTATATGCAACATATGTTTAAAAAAAATTGCTATAATGGCCACTATTATATTTTTTTCAATCACTGGAATTACATACATGCATAATTTTATATATGTGTTTATATATGACCAACAGAATTGTATGATCGAATATTATTGAACCTATACATGTTTGTAATTCCAATGGTTGAAAAAAAAATATGTAAGCATCCAGTTTTGCTATATTTTGAAATACAGACATACAGTTAGGTCCATAAATATTTGGATATCGACACAGTTTTAAAGTTTTTGGCTCTATACACCAACACAATGGATTTGAAATTAAACAAATTTGAAATGTGCTTTAACTGCAGACTGTCAGCTTTAATTTGTGGGTATTTACATCCAAATCAGGTGAACGCTATAGGAATTACAACAGTTTGATTGTGTGCCTCCCACTTGTTAAGGGTCCAAAAGTAATTGGACAATTGGCTTCTAAGCTGTTCCATGGCCCGATGTGTGTTATTCCCTCATTATCCCAATTACAACGAGCAGATAAAAGGTCCAAAGTTTATTTCAAGTGTGCTATTTGCATTTGGAATCTGTATTGGCAACTCTCAAGATGAGATCCAAAGAACTGTCACTATTAGTCAAGCAAGCCATCATTAGGCTAAAAAAAAACTCATCAGAGAGATAGCAAAATAGGCCAACAGGCATGGCCAAAACCTTTTTAAAAAGAAAGAACGCACCATCAAAAGACCCAAAAAACGACGGGTGAAGAAAACACCCTTCACAACAGTTGGCCAGATCAAGAACACTCTCCAGGAGGTAGGTGTATGTGTGTCAAAGTCAAAAATCAAGAGAAGACTTCACCAGAGTGAATACAGAGGGTTCACAACAAGATGTAAACCATTGGTGAGCCTTAAAAACAGGAAGGCCAGATTAGAGTTCTAAAAAAGCCTTCACAGTTCTGGAACAACATCCTATAGACAGATGAGATCAACATCAACTTGTACCAGAGTGATGGGAAGAGAAGAGTATGGAGAAGAAAGAACTGCTCATGATCCTAAGCAGTCGAGCATGGTAGTGTTGACATGGTGTGGGCATGTATGGCTGTCAACGGAACTGGTTGTCTTGTATTTATTGATGATGTGACTACTGAGAAAAGCAGCAGGGTGAATTCTGAAGTGTTTCAGGCAATATTTTCTGCTCATATTAAGCCAATGATTCAGAACTTATTGGACTTCACAGTGCAGATGGAGAATGACCCAAAGCATACTGCAAAAGCAACCAAAGAGTTTTTGAAGGGAAAGAAGTGGAATGTTATGCGATGGCCAAGTCAATCACCTGACCTGAAATCGATTGAGCATGTATTTCACTTGCTGAAGACAAAACTGAACGGAAAATGCCCCAAGAACAAGCAGGAACTGAAGGCCTGGCAGAGCACCACCAGGAATAAAACCCAGCGTCTGGTGATGTCAGTCTTCAGGCTGTAATTGATGCAAAGAATTTCCAACCAAGTATTAAAAAGTGAATGTTGGATTTATGATTATTATTCTGTCCAATTACTTTTGGACCCTTAACAAGTGAGAGGCACATATGCAAACTGTTGTAATTTCTACAGCGTTCACCTGATTTGGATGTAAATACCCTCAAATTCAAGCTGACAGTCTGCAGCTAAAGCACATCGTGAAACTGTTCCTTTCATTTCAAATCCATTGTATTGGTGTATAGAGCCAAAAATGTTAGAATTGTGTCAATGTCCAAATATTTATGGACCTAATTGTATATTTTATATAGTGCAGTAGAGAAGCCCCATTACTTAGGGACAAAATATTCATCTCCTTCACAGTTTCGAGGGCATGTGTAAGTGTAGGGGCAGAGATATAAAATAAAATTGGAATGAATTATCTTTAGCACAAGTTAAAAGTCCACCTCACTGGGTTTATTATCATTTTTCTTGTTTTGCAATATCAGGCATCCCCCCTCTCCCGCATATTGATAGTGACTCCCTGAGGCCTGCAAATTAGATATAATATCCCAGAAATCATGGAGGCAAGAGGGAGTGATCGAGAGCATAAGAGCTTATAACATGTAGTGATTTAGTAAGCCTTAAATTACACAAATAGCGCAGTAAAGTACCTCTAGTACAAACTGCAGCTTATATTTCTTTTTTTACTTATTATCGAAATAATAAATGCATGTCTACAGTATATTGTAAATAAACAAAAATTAAGCTCCCCCAAATATATACTTGAAAATGCACATTAAAACAGGGTGATGGAAACACAAGTACGGACCTCCACCACTTCAGGATCACTTAACCACTTGTTGAGGACAGTCTGGATCAGAGGGAAGGCCTGCTGCAGGACAGCCACGACCTAAAAATAACCACAACAACTGAGAAGCCATACATTTACTCATTTAGAGGATGCTTTTATCCAAAGGGGACTTACAAGTGAAGATAAAAGAAGCACTTCAAATCAGAGAGCAGCAGTATATAGATGCTGTGACATAATGTAGTTATTTATTAATTTTTCCTCATACGGAGAGGATAGAGTGTGGAGTACACTCAGAATTGCACATTTTTCAGAAACATGGAGTGTTGATAAGAAAGTGTCTGGTGCATACGGAGAGAGTTAGTCTTGTTTAATTAAAAGCTGCTTGCTAATAAATAAACAAACTGATGGCTTTTCATACCGGGTTGTTGTCGAGTGGCTGTGCTTGGACATGCCTCATCACCTCCAGTCGTTCACTTTGCTTGTTTAGGTCAAATGTGCTGAAGAGATTGGAAAGCAGGCCAAGGATGTGAACAATAGGAAGTTTATTAGCAGAGCTGGGCTGCATCAAAGAAAAAAGACAGAAAGTAGAAATACTGAGTAAAAAGCAACAGTTTTGTCTGCTTATTTGCAGTTGAAGTCAGAATTTTTAGCCCTCCTGTAATTTTTTTATTTTTTATATTTCCCAAATTATGTTTAGCAGAGCAAGGATTTTATTCCACAGTATTTCCCATACTATTTTTCTTCTGGAGAAAGTTTTATTTGTTTTATTTCGGCTAGAATAAAAGCCGTTTTTAATTTTTTAAAATCATTTTAAGGTCAATATTATTAGCCCCCTTAAGCTATTTTTACGCTTGTCTACAGAACAAACCATCGTTATACAATGACTTGTCTAGTTACCCTAACGTGCCTAATTAACCTAGTTAAGCCTTTAAATGTCACTTTAAGCTGTATAGAAGTTTCTTGAAAAATATCTAGTCAAATATTATTTACTGTCATCATAGCAAAGATAAAAGTAATCAGTTATTAGAGATGAGTTATTAAAACTATTATGTTTAGAAACGTGTTGAAAATTGTTTTCTCTTCGTTAAACAAAAAAATATAAAGGGGTTAAAAAAAAATTTGTGTGTGCATTTAGGGACATTCTGTCTTCTCTATATCTATTTTCAGATAGACTATTTTCAGAGTCTCTGCCTCCTGAATCTTACATTCAGCTTCAATAATCATTAAATAATTAAGTATAATATTTATATTTATTTGTAACTGCATTTTTTGAATTCTATAAAAAAACATTTTGTGATTATACTTTCCTTTTCTTGGTGACATTTTGCTTGTAAAAATCCATTAATTTCAATAGCAATCTGTTTAATAAACTCCCAACTGAGTTTGTTGTGGTGCTGACTCTACACTAAAAAAATCAGTAAATTCGTTTTTTTGCGATTGACGTTTTTATTTAATTTATTCCTCCCTATTATTTATACTTTTGAATTGCCTCTTGATCATTCTTCTAACAACTTTTAACCTTGAAAGTTGAAAAAGTGACATTTTTTAATAGTTTAAAGCAGGGGTCACCAATCTCGGTCCTGGAGGGCCGGTGTCCCTGTAGGGTTTAGCTCCAACTTGCCTCAACACACCTGGCTGGGTGTTTCAAGTATACCTAGTAAGGCCTTGATTAGCTCGTTTAAGTGTGTTTGATTAGGGTTGGAGCTAAAATCTGCAGGACACCGGCCCTCCAGGAACAAGTTTGGTGACCCCTGGTTTAAAGTGATATATTGCCTGGGTTGGTCTTGTATACTATGCTACAAAAACCTTATAATAAAGCTGCCAGTACATTTTCTGCTATTTTACAGATTTATTTCTCTCTATATTATTTATTATACATTATATTATTTTAAACTACTAAATTATAAAAGTCACTATGTTGAACTGCAGAGTTGAATTTTCAACATCAGAATTCGACAAATCAGAGATCAACATCCCATAATGCAAATCGCAACCATAAATAGACGAAAAACACAAAATAGGAGCCTCATATGATTACAGTTGAATGATATTATTGGTTCCTTTTCTGGACTTTAAACCTCTCAGGATCATTCCTGTTTATGGTGAATAAGAAAGCTCTCGGATTTCATCTAAATCTTAATTTGTGTTCTGAAGATGAACAAAGGTCTCAGGGGACTGAACCGACATGAAAATGAGTAATTAATAAGCATTTTAATTAAATAGCATTTTAACTTTTGGATGATCTATCCCTTTAAACGGATTACATGGATCATACAGTTGTTTGGTTTTTGCTCCTCACCGGTTCACTGGCCAGTTTCTCCAGCTGTTGGATGTGAGGGGTGACCAGAGAGAGCAGCTTCCCCAGAATCTCTTCACGGGGCAGGGCCGAGAGCAGGAAACCCAGAGCCTGCATTATCCACATGCACTGAGGACTCTGTGATAATAAGCAGATCAAATGCAATTCAATTGAATTCAAATGAATTGAAAAATGTACATTACTCAGCAAAAGATTCTAATTTTGTTGCTTTAATGTTTTAAATGCATGTATCTTTTACTTATGGACTTTTTATGTTTGTAAAGTGCTCTGAGAAGCTACATTTAAAGGCACTATATAAAATGATGTTTATTATTATTGTTGTTTTAAAATAAGTCTCTGATCATAAAATCGATAGTATTGCCAAATATAATTACAATATTAAAAAACAGTTTTAATATATTTTCAAATGTATTATTTTTGACAATGCTCAATAATGTTTTTTATTTGATTATTTTAGTCTAAATGGTCAAAAACAAAATATACAAAAATATTTGCTGGACCATCTTTTTTTTAAGTGATTCTGAAAACAATGGGAGTCTATGACTAGGCATTAGAGATAAAATGGCGCTTTAAATGTATGCTTAGTTTTGATAAATAATAATTTGATCTAAGCATAAAATCTACTTTTTTTCAATATACAGAACATTTAAGGCTATAGTGAAGTGTTAACATTTCTGCATTTGCTTAAAGAAATGATCATGACTGTATGAAGAGTATGTTCACAAAAAAAAAACTAAGATTTAAATTAACCAAGGAATCTAAAATCCCCAAATAAGTGCATAATTGTATTGTTACAACTCGAAAATTTGTGTTACTTTATAAAAAGAAAGATAATACAAATAAAAATAAGTAACCAAGGTGAAAGTTTATTTTTTAAAGTGCTTGGATGTATAGAGGTGCAGTATGTAAATTTGACACCCAGTGGTTGAACTAGGTATTGCACTCCTGGATCAAAACAAACGAAAGCGCCGGTTGCCAGGTTGAGGACAGGAGCAAGTGATTTAAACCATGTTCTAAATAAAATCAACGACACCCGATAGAAGGAATATTTTCCATATTAAAAGGAGTTTTCGTCCAAACCAACACCTCGAATTGATATATTAGAAACGGCTTCTATTTCTCACAGGTGAACAACACAAAACCATGACAATGATCACCTCAGGTACACCTTGTGTGCTTTATTCAGTATTAAATGCTAAAAATGTGAGTTTGAATGCTATTTTACTTGACATTTACTGCCAAAAACTGAAAGCAGCAGCAGCAGATATTGGCTAAACTGGCATTCGACAGGTTAAAATTACCAAAAAAAAGAGCCTTCCTGCATGGAAAACACAATTTCAAAGCAGAATATCTGACTTCAGCATTGTTTTTCAGATAAACTGATGAAATGTTTACTTGTCATGTTTCTTAAATATCTGCAAACATATTGTGGTATTTTATACTTTAGAAGAGTCAAAGACTTTAACATTAGACAATGTTAATATCGCTTAATACCGTTATTAGTGTTATGCTGCATTCAAAGAGTTACTCGAACTGCGTCACTCGCTCTAGAATACTCTAGAAGTTTTTGTCTCACACAAATGTTTTGCTTGAGTCAAATGTTTTTAAGAAACACTAGATAGTTGCAGTAAATAAATGCTATATGACAAGTTTGTTTTTTTGTGCACATAAGAAAGTGTCTGGTGCATATGGAGACGAAAAGAGTGTATCACCTACAGGTAGGGTTGTCATGATTCCATTAATTATTCTTACGATACTATACCAGCTGAAGTATCATGATACCAAGTAATATTCCGATACTGTAATACATAACTCAAATTATAAAGAAAATTGTCAGAAATACAATATTTTATGTTATTATAGGCCTACTTGAATGTAATTAATAATTCCCTTGAGGCCAAAAGTATTATTTGCACCTAACTTCAATTAAAATTTATTCATTTTTTTTTGGTTTATTTTGTGGATAACTGACCAACAAAAATACACTAAAATAAAGCCACAAGTTATACCAAATGAAAATTGTTACAAAAGAGTATTTTTGCAACAAAATTAAGCCATATGAGGTGGTCAAAAAATGTTTCAATGTTTTGGGTTTTTCATCTATGTTTTTTTCTCAGTCTTATCAGTTAACAATCCAAAGTAATTAAAAATTTCACTTTGTGAGTCGTTCTACTAATCTACTAAATCATATTAAAGGGAACAAAAATGAACTGATTCAGATGTGCGTTCGAACTGAAGCGTTAGAAAACCTGCAATAGGCTCCCATAAAAGGTGCGAATTCTACACACACTGCAAAAAAAGATTTTCTTAGTTTTGCTTGCCCAGAAAATGCTTCTTGATCTAAGAATTTTTAGATTTTGGGCTAGAAAGAAGACAAAAAGCATCAAAGTAAGAAAAGCATTTTTTGCAGTGCAGTTTTGCAACCTTAAAGGGCTCCACACACTATTAAAATAAAAAGGTTTATTGTTGCACAAACCTGTAAGCATTTCAGTGATTTATCAACATGCAACATTATGTATTGTAGATAAACCTTTAATGACGATACTACCGCTTACAAACTACAATGGCACCGGCAGTATTTTGGAGCCATAGTATTGCGATACTAGCCTAGTACCGGTAAACCGTGCAAACCTACCTACAGGTGATGTGTTTTTCTTTTTTGATTTTGTGAAAATAGCGATGTCATGCACGCGTATCATGGTATTTGTAATACTTGAAAATGTCCATTTAATTTTTGAACTCAGAAGACATAATTGAGATGAATTTTGTGCATTTCTGGCAAACATTGCATTTATATTGTATGTAATCTACTCAAGCAAATACTTCATTTGCATTTGGTGTAAACACAGCATAACTTATAGTATTACCAAAACTAATGAATACACAATTTCTGCACTTACTTTATGGATGTCTTTGACGAGCACCACCTAAGACCAAAAAAGATCAAAGTGAGTTTTGTACATTAGTATGTTATATTGGTTTGATACAGCTGCTGTGGTACTACAGCTTCTAAAACCTGTGACACGGCCATGATGTCACTAGTGTGAAGGTGGAGGTCATGTCGACACTCCCTGCAGATTCTCTTCAGAGCTGAGACACAAGCCACGGACAGATCTGGGTTTGAAAGACCCTGCAGGACCACCGGCAGGACATTCACTAACATGAGCGAATGATCAGACAACCACTCGGCCAACGAGCCTGCAGAGAGTTCAACATCACCATTTGTCTAGACATGAAAATGAATGTAAATACATTTCAATACAAGTATTCTAAAGAGTTTCATCACATCTAAAAGAAAATTATCACATGATTTACGACTTATTGTTATGATCACCAGCAGTGTTTCCCATGCACGTTGCTAAAGAACACTCCCTGTTATTCACCCGAACTACAAATCTCATTATGCCCAGCAGTCACACACCAGTTTCAGCGAACTATATGCATGTGTTATTCAGGCTAGTGTTATTCAGCCAACAGTAAACTTCTGGTGAAAGTTTAATGTGACTATTTTGAATTTTATAAGAATCCTTTTACAGCATCCTTTTACATTGTAATGTAATTAAAATACATTAAGTTAAAAAAATTTAAGTATTCCTTAAGTTGTTTAAGCTTAAAATGACATAAAAGACTTTAACTGTGTAAATGGTGTATATATATATATATATATATATATATATATATATATATATATATATATATATATATATATATATATATATACACACAGTTGAAGTCAGAATTATTAGCTCCCCTGTTTATTTTCTTCCGTAATTTCTGTTTAACAGAGAGATTTTTCAACACATTTCTAAACATAATAGTTTTAATAACTCATTTCTAATAACTGATTTATTTGATCTTTGCCATGATGACAGTAAATAATATTTTACTAAATATTTTTCAAGACACTTCTGCACATTTTAAAGTGACATTTAAGGGCTTAACTAGGTTAATTAGGTTAACTAGACAGGTTAGGGTAATCAGGCAAGTTATTGTATAACGATAGTTTGTTCTGTAGACTATCGAAAAAAATTTGCTTAAAGTGGCTAATAATTTTGACCTTAAAATGGATTTTAAAAAATTTAAAACTGCTTTTATTCTATCCGAAATAAAACAAATAACTCCAGAAGAAAAAAATATTATCAGACATACTGTGAAAATGTCCTTAATCTGTTAAACATCATTTGGGAAATATAAAAAAAATATATAAAAAATTCAAAGGGGGGCTAATACTTCTGACTTCAACTATATATATATATATATATATATATATATATATATATATATATATATATATATATATATATATATATATATATATATAAATATATATATATATATATATATATATATATATATATATATAATCATACATACATATACACATACACATATATATACACATACATATACATACACACATACATATATATAGACACACATACTGTACACCATTCACACACGTCCAGTGCTGAGTCTTGTTTCCTGTAGTGAACTTTTAAAAGTGTTTTTCCTTGTATTGCCTAGCTGCGCTTCAACCCTTGTTTGTTTACTGTTTGTGATTGTTTTGCTGCCTGTCTCGACCTTTTGCCTGTTCTATTGTTTACCCTCTGGTTTACCCTTATCCGACTGTTTTAATTCAACACTGGTAATATTCAAATGTGATTTCTGAAATATTGATTAAGTGCAATATTTGTCATAGTTCTTTTATAAGATTTAAACTTAAGAACAAATTTCTTAGTTTTTTTGTTCAGTTTTTGAAAGCAGCACAGTACAAACTGTCAAGGACCTTTGTTTGTTTTTAAGTACTTTCCAGGCCTTGAATTCATGTGTCTGAAATTCAAGAATTTTCAAGAAGCATGTGAACCTTGAAAAATGATTGCCTGTATTTTGAAGTGAATAAGATACCAATATTGTGCATGTTCATTATCATGGCATATTAAATATTATTGAATATCTGCATATGTCTAGTACCTATGGTGAACATGATAGTCTCGGCCAGTTGAATGCTGGTTGCTGTGATCAGAGGAATCAATCCGATCAGTCCTGGAATGACGTCAGAGTAGCTGACATCTACGGTCTCAGCGATGGACTGAAATCCAAACAGCAGAGCCTCTATATCCTCCACAACAGAGACGGGACACAAAGGTGCAGTTTAATAGATTGCACAACCTTCACAGTTGAAGTCAGAGTCCTTAGCCCTCTTGAATTATTAGCCCTCCTGTGTACTGTATGTTGTCATGTTTGCCATGGTGACAGTACATAATATTTTACTAGGTATGTTTCAAGATACTAGTATTCAGCTTAAAGTGACATTTAAAGGCTCAACTAGGGTAATTAGGCAAGTTAGGGTAATTAGGCAAATTACTGTATAACGATAGTTTGTTTTGTAGACGATCAAAAAACTAAAATTTGCTTAAAGGGGCTAATAATGTTGACCTTAAAATGGTTTTTAATATATTAAAAACTGCTTTTATTCTAGGCGAAAAAACAAATAAGACTTTCTTCAGAAGAAACAATATTATAGGAAATACTTTGAAAAATGTCTTGCTCTGTTAAACATATTTTGGGAAATATTTGAACAAGAATAAAGAAAAAATCATAGGACGGCTAGTCATTTTGACTTCAACTGTACATAATACATAGACCATATTTGTAATTTAAGACTGACTTGCCATGAAGACGGGCGTGTTGAGTCCGTCAGCAGTGTGCCTAGTTTATCGTACAGGTTTCTGAGGAGCTCTGGGCCCAGCAGCTCATATATATACATCAGAGTATCCGAGATGTCAACCCTGAAATTCAATTAAACTCGCTTGTTATTGTATTATGATGCAAGTGAAAAATTAATCAAGATTGAACAGATCAGTCATTCATTTTCTTTTCGGCTTAGTCCCTTTATTAATCTGGGGTCGCCACAGCGGAATAAACCACCAACTTATCCAGCATATGTTTTACGCAGCGGATGCCCTTTTAGCTGCAACCCAGTACTGGGAAACACCCACACACTCTCATTCACACACATATACGACAATTTAGCTTACCCAATTCACCTATAGTGCTTGTCTTTAGACTTGGGGAAACCGGAGCACCCAGAGGAAACCCACACCAACACAGGGAGAACATGCAAACTCCACACAGAAATGCCAACTGATTCAGTCGAAGCTTGAACCAGCGACCTTCTTGCCGTGAGGCGACAGTGCTACGCCACCCTGCAGCCCACTGAATAAATTACACCAAACATTGAATATAAAATGCACATTTCAAAGCACTTCACATGACCTTTAAAAAAGTGAGCTGAACCTGTAGGTCCTAAACTGCTCTTTGTCGTCCGCAGACCATGTGGTAAAATCCTCATCTCTGGGAAAACAGGCTTTCTGCAGCAGAACATCCACCAGCTGGAAGTACAGCGGCCTGTAGATCTGCAGGTACAGCGTCTGCCTTTCAGCATCCAGTGATGTTATATCATCCTTAAAAAACACAAATAACAACCACAACACTAGTAAGACACTGTCATTTCACAATTTTGCAGTCTAAGTTTTAGAAATGTTGTGATTTTTGTTCATTTTACTATAGTTTTACAGGTTTGCTTTTACATGTTTAACCTTTGTGTGTTGTTGGGGATGTTTTCAACCACTTTGAGGTGATTTTGAGTCTTAATTTGGCAATAACTTTCTCTGTGTTTCAGCAAATGGAATGATTTTTGGTGCAAAATCTTATTTTGACACGTATATAGGCCAGCCCTGGCCCAGTTGGAAGAGGTGTGCCAGACTTCGATTGGACTTTGGCGTAGTACGCTTGTAGTGTGAGTGCAAAGCGCACCTGAGCCCGAAACTGAAGACGCGACGTCTTGTTTAAGAGGTTGTTTCATATGGATTTATTAATCATTCTTATTTTCAATGATCGCAAACTGTCATAGTTTATTAAAAACGCAAACTCGATGCTGCACGTTAACTACCACCTTCAACAAACCTCCCAATAAAGTTCATGCAGCACGATGACTTTCATGAACATTTATGAGCGTCAAAAGTGTTGGCAAAATATTTGACTGCATGTCACTGCATCCCAAACGACATAAAATAATACAAAACAATATAACTAAAGCATTGTTCACTGTGCTGAGCGAGAGCGCATCTCTTCCTGTTAAACTGAACAGTCCCATCATCTATGACATAAGTGTGCTCTGGTTTGGAAGGCAAAATGCAGAGTGAGTGCAGGCCATCGGGGGTGAGGGGAGGGGGGACAAGCGCGTTTCGGCGCGGTTCAAGGTAACTGTACCTTGTGTCAGCATGCCGTTAGTAATTTAAGTGTGTATAGAACTGGAACCCTAAAGTAACTATTAGGATTTTTATTATTCGTCTTGTGTCCTAAAACTGATTGTGCAAACCAAACTGTAGGGCCAAGAGAGAATATATTATATTAAATTACATGATAACCTTCCCTCTCCCCTCAAAACAACTTTTCTTTACTTCTGGTTACATGGAATGTGTTTCAGGAGGGGTTATTTGGGCATGTCTCATTTTAGCCCTACTTTTAGTATGGTATTTGGTAAAAGATTATGAGGGCAAATTAATTTTTACAAACAAATGAAGAGCATAGATACATCGTTTATTATAAGCACTACTATATAAATATAAAAATAAGATGAGTGAATTTTGATTACCTGATGTTTTTATGACAGACAAATCAATATTTCTGATTTGATTTCCATCATGAAAAAAAAAAATATATATATATATATTTTTTTTTTGGAATATACAAAAGGTACACAATTTGAGATAATGCAAATACAAAGAAAATTAAACAATAACAAAAATATAAAAAACAACAACAATTAAATTAAGTACCGGCAGGTGCGTGTGTTTGTGTGTGTGTGTGTGTGCGCGTGTGTGTGTGCATGTAAAGGTAACACGGTAAACAGGTCAGAGTACATACAAAAGGAACAATAACAGTCACTAAATGAAGCAAGTAACTTATATAAGGAGTGACAACAATGCTAGTGATATAATGATAGTAATAAGGACAGTAAACAAGCAAGAAAGGACAACAGTAATAACCATTAACAACAACCACTACAATAATAAAAATAATAATAATAAAAATAAAAATAAATCCCAAATACATGAAAAAAAATAATAATGATTTCAATCACCTGCCATTTTAAAGTGTTTACAAAACCTACTTTTGACAATTAATTTGAAACCTGGATTTGAACTGGAGTGCACAAAGTCTCTCTTGTAACTACGAAATAATGAATGGAAAAAATTATGTAAATTTCATTTTAAGTTGTACACACATTTAAAGAACAACTTCTGCCAATCAAACCATTTGTCAAATATTTGTTAAATCTGACTACTTCAAAATCCCACTCAACAAAACCAGCATTGTGCAAACCTCAGATTAATAATTATGCCAATAAAAAACAGGGGAGTGGGGATTTGGCGGCTTTTGCTTTTGTACAGGTATAATTGTGTAAATTTACAAAATGGGCACAGCAAATAAAACCAAAAGCCGATAAAATGTTACTATTGTATAAAGGAAAAAAATCTGTGTTTCTAAGGCAGATTGTCTTAAAATAGTCTTAAAAATATTTTTGCATGTGTCTTAAGACAAAGTTAACACCTTTAAGGGACAGTTTACACAAAAACAAAAATTCTGTCATTGTTTACTTCCCTTCATTGTTCAAAACCTATTTGAGTTTATTCTTTCTCCTCACAAAAGAAGATAATTTGAAAAATGCTGACTGTTGGAGTATTTTGTTCCTACTGTGGAAGCTGATACCAACTACCAGCATTCTTCAAAATATCTTCTTTTGTCCTCAACAGAAGAAAAACTCAAACAGGTTTGAAAGCACATAAGGAAGAGTCAATGATCTGGAAATTTTCTTAATGAGTGAACTATCCCTTTAAATGTGTCTTGTATTCAATTTATTCCTGTTTTAGTTTTAGCTTATATGGCCTAACAAACTGAACTAAGCAGGGTTTTATACACCATAATTATTTAATCCAGGATCAATCTAAACCCTCACGTAAAGTTTGTTCCGAGTTATCTTGCTCTACATTTCCCACTTCTCACAATTTCTCAGCAAAAAAAGCTTCTCTTTCTTAGAGTTT
Source organism: Danio aesculapii (assembly GCF_903798145.1). Lineage (NCBI taxonomy): Eukaryota > Metazoa > Chordata > Actinopteri > Cypriniformes > Danionidae > Danio > Danio aesculapii. The sequence continues at coordinate 10,167,631 of NC_079436.1, read as the reverse complement.
TTGTCTTGTTTCTAGTCCAAATATCTAAAAATTCTTAAATCAAGAAGCATGTTTAGACAGATAAAAATTGTTGTCTTGTTTTTAGAAATAAAATGCCAAAATTAAGTAAAAACAAGAAAAATAATCTGCCAGTGGGGTAAGCAAAATAATCTTGTCTCTCCATTTGACATAAGATTATTTAGCTTACCCCAGAGGCAGATTATGTATCTTATTTTAAGGATAAACTTAATTAACTCACTTAATTTGGACATGTTTTCTTAAAGCTAGACACTATTTTTAACTTGTCTATAAAATGCTTCTTGATTTAGACATTTTCAGATATTGACTAGACTAAAAACAAGACAAAAAAATCTAAGTTAGAATACCTTTTTTGCAGTGTTATTAATCCTGGTTATTCATATTCAATGTACCATCCTAAACCCTGCGTTAACTTCCTCATTTGCATATTTGGGATGTCAGAGGCTTTCACTGAGAAATGTGATTTATTTATATAAATAAATAATGATCTTTTTGCACATTCTCCTATTTTAAGTTTTTCTAGACTTTTCAGATTAATAAAGGCACTCACACAAGCCAAAGAAGCACTGGTCGGCATCATATTTGAGTGATGCTTCTGGGTGGACTTGTACCTGTAGGGTGTACCAGAATGTGAGCGTTAGGGAGCTGGAGGTCTCGTCCACTGGATAGTGTCCAGGTGTAGCAGTGCAGGACATAATCATGCTCACTAGAGCCTGAAAGCCCTGCCAGTGGTCCACCTGCTCCAAAAGAGTCCTGGGGAGATGAGAGGGACAAGAAAGGTGGTTTGGCCAAACAGACAAAATGATGAATTAGACCCAGGCTATGTAAGGCCATTTTAAGCTGTTATAAATGGGAGATTAATGATGCATATGAGTCATTATGTCTAACCTGCAGTGCGTTTCTCCCAGAGCTACAGCAATGCGACAGATTCCATGTGACGTCTCCATGTCTCCATCCTGCACCGCTTTCTTCAGCTGCTCCTGAAGAGCCAGAACCTGAGGAACAACCTTCAGCAGACTGTCCACAAACCTCCATACCAAACACACACAGTGCGAAAAATCAGTATTTACGATGAATTATGATTTCACACAGTCATAATTCTGTCTATCAGCGTCCACATTTAGAGATCGGATATCTGGCAATGTATGCAAATTACATATATGACATACAAGTTCAGATTTGGAAAAAAAAAAAATATATATATATATATATATATATATATATATATATATATATATATATATATATATATATATATATATATATATATATATAAATATTTCGTCATATATGATACACACTCAAGGGACACTTTATTAGGTACACCTTACTAGTACCAGGTTGGATCCCCTTTTGCCTTCAGAACTGCCTTACTCCCTTGTGGCATAGATTCAAAAAGGTACTGGAAATATTTCTCAGAGATTTTGGTCAATATTGACATGATAGCATCACACAGTTGCTGCAGATGTGTCAGCTGCACATCCATGATGCGAATCTCCCGTTCCACCACACCCCAAAGGTGCACTATTGTATAAAGGTCTGGTGACTGTGGAGGCCATTTGAGTACAGTGAACTCATTGGGCTCTATTTTGACGATCCATGCGCAAAGTGCAAAACACAGGGCGCAAACGCATTAGGGAAGTGTCAGAATCCACTTTTGCTAATATAAGGACAGAAAAATCCGCTTTGCGCCGGGACTCATGGTCTAAAAGGATTGAGCTTACTTTCTTAATGAGTTATAGGTGTGTTTTGAGAATAAACCAATCAGAGTCTCATCTCCCATTCCCTTTAAGAGTCAGTTGCGTCACGCCATAGTGCATTTGCTATTTACATGACAGACTTTGTAAGTGTAAAAACTGAACCATTCACTATAGAGAAAACAGTTAGAGCATCTACAGCACGAGAATGAGAGATGAGATGTTTACTTTCACTTTCACTCTCGTGGATAGGGAAACTTCTTGTATGCACAGACATCCATTAGCCTATAAATAATTAATTTTGTTTGTTAAGCGCAAAGATTTGTTTCAAAACTATTTCTAAATTCAGTTCTAATTTCCAGCAAACGAATAAATGAACAATAATGACAAAGTGTGGTCAAAGAACTGAGTTATATCCTAATACATAGCTATGCCTGACAGGTGGGCAAATAATACTAATAAATAATACTGCTAATAATAATGACATTATACAAAAGCAAATTGTTATGAATCAACTGAAAAAGACCCCAAAGTATTTTGAAACACTTATTTTGAAATTATAAATAATTGTCATTTTTCAACCATTACTAATTACTGGAATTACTAATATGTCAACATATGCTGAAATATATTAGCTATAATTTTATATATGCGTTCATATATGACCACAAAGGAACATAAATATAAATAAATATATCTTATGCTTGAACATATATGTACGTATTTTAAACTCCAATGGATGGAAAGAACATATGTAAGCAGGTATATTTGCAATATTTTGAAATATATGTTGCATATGTGATGAGTTCCTTGGTCCCACCCACTGGTCGGCCTACGCTGGAAAGACAGAGACTCATCTACAGAATTAGAAACACCTGGTTTTCCCCTCTATAAAACACCAGCGGTGTTAGCTTGTGGAGAGCCATGCTCTTGCTCCTGTTGTGCTCATGACATGATATTTTATATGTATGAAATTTTGGGTTTTATTGTATCAATTCTTTTACAGTTTTTAAAATATTTTTACTGAATTGTATTTTAAATATGTCCTATGATGTAACAGTCAAATTTAAAATAAACAACTTTTAATAATACACAAATAGTGTGAGTGAGAATGATTTACTTTTATTGTTAGACGCTTATCTTCATATTTATTTTATATTAAATGATGCTTTTTTTTCCCTTCCATGACTTGTTGGACGCTTTCAAGAAATGGGGTGTCACACCAAACAACAACAAAATGCAGATGCATTAATTTTATAGTGGTTCCAAAAAAGTGAAATGAGTAAAGGAAAACATCTGACAAAAACACAAAAACTCAGCAGGTGCACAATATGGGCTTCACAAAGGTCTTCAGTCACATTATTATGAATATGGTCCTTCAACTAATTAAAGTTTTTCTGTTTTGCATATAGTCTTACACCAGAGAATATGATTTTCAATGACAAAATGTATCAAGTTCCTATGTTTTTAAAAATATATGGAAGAAAAAAAGGCCTGAGGAATTTATTAATGCCTTTATGATTTTCTTTTTAATTTATAAAAGCTGTTATTTACTGAACTAATGCTTGAGACGGTCACACCATAGGACAGTTTTAAGATTTGGCTAAAAAATGTAAAACCAATTTAACAACACTCCAGTTTTTACAAGGAAAAATCCATGAAAGACAAAGAAATGTTAACTATTAACTGCATTTTCAGTGATGAATTTACTAATTTTATTCATGTGTGACAAATGCAACATCGCGTCAACAACCCGTGTGGTGTTTCTCACCTCTGACAGTCGGGCTGTGAGATGATGGAGACGATGGTTTCTACAGCTGCATCAAAGATCTCTGACTCCTTTAGCAAACTGAAGCAGCTCTCCAGAAGCCCCTCACTGTCCTGTAAACAGACGTCCAGTGTAATCCAGGATGACACGCACCTTAACACCCGCTCCCTGACCCGACCAGGAGCATTCGGCTGCTGGAGTAACTGCTGGAGCAGGGGGCAGACGGAGCTCCAGTGTGCAGCCAGAGCGCTCCTCAGCTGGGACCGGCGAGAGCTGGCGACCCTACTGCTCTGGAGCTCCTCAGGCAGGATGGCCAGCAGTTCCAGAAGTGCCAGGCATCGGCTCGGACCGTCACCCTCTCCTGTCTGGAAGGCACACAAAAGATCTGGGACTGCCGTTGGCCATGTTTCTGGTAGGATGTGCAGGACCAGAGAGGCTAGAGCAACACAGAGTCGGGTCAGCACCATCTTGGGCCCCGATGCAAACTGGCCAACCTGAGCGATAAGCTGCGACCGCAGAGAGTCTAACTGGCCAGCTGGGAGCTCAGACCAATGCCGGGAGATTTTGGCGTGTAATGTGCTTGCCCCGAAGAACTGGATCTCAGGAACCTGATGAGGAACAAAAGTTTGACGAGTGAAATTCATACATTTTAAAGTGTGGCGTATCACTCAATATAGCAATAAAAAAGCAATAGCAATAAAAGCAGTTCATTTGCTCATAATCATCCAGGAACAGCTTTATCTCTTAAGTCACCTTTATTTCTATAGGGTTTTATACTGAAAATGTATCAAGTTTCTATATTTTCCAATGTTTAAAACTAGCCCTGAGGGCATTTATAATGTTTTTAAAAAGATCTGTAATTTACTGAACTATGCTTGACCACCATAGGACCGTTTAAGATTTGGCTCAAAAATTCAAAAAAATGTAAAAAGACAGTATTTCAGGGTAAAAAATACTATAGTGTTTTAAACCACATCAAAGTTGTACTAAAGACATACAGTAAGCATATAATAGCTTGTACAACTCTTTGCTAATAAATGCTACAGCATACTAGAAATATCATGATCTATTATGTCATCTTATAACCCAAAAAAGAGCTAGGGATTTTATATTTATAATTTATTAATTTATCAATATTACATATACACACAGATACATATAATCATATATATATATATATTATTATTATATATATTTTTTTCAACTTAGTCTCTTTATTTATCAGGTGTTGCCACAGCGGTATGTTTAACGCAGCGGATGCCCTTCCAGCTGCAACCCATCACTGGGAAACACCCATACACTCATTCACACACATACACTATGGACAATTTAGCTTACCCAAATCACCTATAGCATATGTCTTTGGACTTGTGAGGGAAACCGGAGCACCCGGAGCCGAGAAAACCCATGCAAACACAGGCAGAACATGCAAACTCCATACAGAAATGCCAAGTGATCCAGCTGAGGCTTGAACTAATATATATATATATATATATATATATATATATATATATATATATATATATATATATATATATATATATATATATATATATATATATATATATAATAATAAACATTTAACAACATTTATAAACATACATTTTTTTAATCCTTATTATTTATTATTGTTACTTTTAGATAGAGTAAAGGGTCATTTACACTTGTGCATTTTCGGTTTAAGATGGGAAATTGGGAATGATTTGCAGAAGACCAGTCTCCATTTTCAAAAGTTTGCATTTCAGTCAGTCTATGCTGAGAGGGAACACCAGCATTTTCAAACTAAAACAGAGTTTTAAGAACACTTCCTGCTGGTGTAGTGTGAATGACAGGTGTAACCATAACAAAACTTGTGCGTTTTTAAAAAAAACATTAATGGCACCTAAGAGTGAGCTAGAGAACCCTGAAAGAGCTAAAAAAGAATTCAAAAAGAACTGCTGAAGAACCATTATTGTGCATGTGTGTGTGTGTGTCTGTATGATCACTTACTTTTTCTGGCCGGAGCAAATCCCAGCAGAATTGCCAAGCTTGCGGTGATGCCTGGGCTTCTGAGAGCCACTTCTGGGCCACATTTTTCTTCCCCATATCAGGATCATAGTAGAGCTGCTGAAGAGCCTTAAACCATCAGGAAAAAAAAAGTTGTCTTACTATATATACATTAGCAGTCAAAATGTTTTTAAGATAATATTAATCTTTAAAAGACTGAAAAAAATCTGAACTATAACATTGATTGTTACATTTTTATATACACAGGAAAACAGTTATTTTAATATATTTCTTTATTTTGATCACATATATGAAACTACACTCAAGAACATTTTGTGATTGAAAGTGCACATATTATCTCACAGCAATTCGTAACTTTTTAATTCAGTGGCTAATTTGTATGAATTAGTACAATCTCATTCGTACAATTTAGTGCGATTTGCCTATCCCCCAATGACGGTTGGGTTAGGAGCGGGGTTGGGTGCCACGCCTCCTTTTTAAAATCGTACAATTTCGTACTAAACTGACAAATAAACTGAAAATGTAAAATAGTTGTTTCCTTGTGCGATCCGGCGGTATTACCCCAATTAATAATTGGTATTATCAACATGACGTCAGATTGACGTTGTGCTGCAACGTCATGTAGATGTTGCATTTTGTTTGGAAATAAAAATCAGGTTGACATCAGAACAACCTAATGTCTAATGTCCAGCCTAAAATCAACCAAATATCAACTTCTATTTATGTTACAGCTTGACAATGTGTGGACGTTACCACTATTAACGCTTATCAGACGTTGGATTTTGGTTGCCATACCTGACGAATAAATGTCAGTATTTGACGTCAATATGACGTTGGATTTTGGTCACTTTCCAAAACAACCTAAAATCAGCCAAATATCAACGTCATTTCACGTCATTATTGGACATCAGAATAATGTTGTCCTTAGATGCTGGCTAGACATTGAATTTTAGTCACCTGACATCACAACCTTAATCTAACCTAATAATAACATCTTATGACATTTTGTGCCTACTGGGATCATATACTTTCCCCGTTAAAAATATTGAATGTATAGATGCAACTGAAATCTCAGGACACAATGGGGAAGCCGCATAAACCAAACAGCAAATCCCCCACATGCTGACAGTTATTATTAGACCAGCACAGCTTTCTGACGATATCGAGTTACTTTCCACTTGCAGAAGCTCCTGTATTGTGCCGAACTATGAGACCAAAGTCCTATAAACAGCTGTTCGGGTTTAATTATGCGAAATATGAAGAAACAGAGGCTTCAGAAAGCTTCTGCTCACCCTCAGATGTGAATCAAGCTGATGTAATTTACTTCTGAATTAGCTCTCACTTCAGATTTTACATCTCTTTATTTAGGATCTTTAATTGGCATCTACTGCTCTAACAGAAAAAAAAAAACCTTGCTGTATGACTATCACACGTTTCTTTTAACTCAGGTGTTAGGGATTATTCTCACCTTTAAAGTGTCCTCTTTTAAAAGCAGAGGAACTAGTTTTAAGGTGCAAAGTAACGGTTATTAACACCTTGTCATGAGTTGGTTTGATGATTCATTGTGAGTAGTTTAAAACTGAATTCTAACAAGGAAATGTTAATGGATAAAATACTTCTAAAAGCAAAATCCCTAAAAACGGGAGAGTAACTAATTCAGTTCAGCAGAGAGCTTCTGGAAGCGAAAATACATTTATTTTCTACAGATGTAAAAAAAAAAAGTTGAACTCATTGGCGAGGCTTTATAAGAGCCAGGGTGGTACTGGCCCACTCAAACTGAAGGTTGTCCCACCCAGACAAAAATGTTTTGATTATGGGTAATCATAAATATAAAGCATGTAATTGATGTTGCGCGAATTATGAATGAAATTTAATGTTGATGATTAACAGCGTCCTTTAGTCATTGTTTGTCAACAAATGTAAAGTCACACTCCACTACATTAAAATAAAATATCCAACTGTTGCTCTGCACTTTTTTCTGTATTTGGCTCCATGTGACTGAGGCAACAGCTCTGAAAGTGAAACTAGAAGTGCTGTCCTGACTTTTCTGATTTGCTGGTCAGGAAAGGACAATAATCCACCTGGCCCTACTCACACCTGCAACTTCTCCACGATGAATGTCCAGCTTCTCCAGCCTCTGGCACCGAGACTGCAGCTCCACACAGGAAGTTTGGCCAGAAGAATAATGGTCGTGCCCAACAGAGCCAAGTTTCTCTTGAGGTATTTTCCCTTCACTTTGTCAATTGATGAAGTTATTTTTTTCCTCGACACTGGCTTGCTTGAATCGGGACTTGTGGAGCTGCGCTTCTGTGGATTTGCTCAACAGTGTTTGAACTTTCAGCAGTGAAATTTAAACAACATTGAACTGAACTAAACTGAAGTTCAACTCTGAAATGTGGACTTTGCTAGAACTATGTTAGGTTGCTTTGACACACTCTATATTGTGAAAAGTACTATATAAATAAACATGAATTGAATTAAAAGTAATAAAATGAAAAGTATGCAAAATATGATAATAGGCCATTATAATCGTTTTAAAGTAAAAAATCGCTGTTTTCAGTATTAAATTAAAAACCCTTATTTAGTCAGTTTTTATTGTAGTCTAATACCAATCCAGGCTCATTCTGAAAATGTACGGGTATATACATTTCTGGAGAGCACCAAATACATCCCAGGAGCTACGCTTTTTGCAGTTTTAGCCTCTGTGTACGCTTTTACAGATCTCAAATTTCACTCATGAGTCGTAAATCCACCAGAGGCCGCTGTCTGACTGACTGACCCACCCTCTTCCTTTGCTAAACCCAACCAATAGTTTTTTCAAAACCACCGATTGACCCGGCCACCCACTTCCATAAACCCAACCAACAGTTTCCAATAGCAATACAGAAAAAGAAAAGATTCTTCACCCAGTTATTTGCTTGTTTATTTAAATTTTTGACTTCCGTTTTTGTCTTACCTGCTTTCTGGAACCATTCTTTACTCAAATCCGGTCATCTTGGTCACCTCCTCTCTGCGTCTCAAGTCTGTCAACGTACATGGTGAGCTAACTGGACAAACTGGTAACAGCAGGAAAGCCATTCATATGGAGATAAGCAGTCAGCTGGTAAGCGCGAAAAGTCACACGGGTCATAGTGCCCCGTAGTATTCATTTTAAAAACGAAATGCAGCCCTACATACTTTTGGCTACATAATTTGCGATCTCCAGAAATGTATATAAGGTTTTGTTTTAAGAATTAGAGTCTGTCTGTCTGTCTGTCTACACAGTATAAATGCTGGGTTCCACACAATTCCTTCATGTTGTCCGAACACAATTCAAATAAGTTAACATAATTGTTTTACAAATTTAAGCAGATTGAACATAAAACAATTATGGTGTCCAAAAAAACTTAAGAATGTGATTGGTTCAACTCATATTTAATAAGTAGTTTGAACAAGCAGCAATAGTATTTTCTGAGTGCATGCAGTCACTCTTTTATAAAAAAAAATATTAAGCCATCATCGACAGCTTGCGTTAAAATAGTAACAATATGTTCGAGAATAGGGAAAAACTGTTCAACTGTTCATTTGCAAGATATTTTAGTAAATTATAAATAGTAACAGTACATTTAAAAATTTCATTTGGTGACAAGTTGAGCTTCTAAGATATAGGACACAACTGGCCTTTTGCCTTTATATATACAGCTTTATTGACATGTTTTGAAGAAAATTTGTGTTATTAGTCGATGATTGTCAACAAGTCTCGTCCAAAAAATGGTTGAGAGACAAATGTTTGAGTGTTTTGTGAGTCTTTTGGGCACTCCTGTACTGTGAGTACTGTAGTCCTGTACTCACCATCTCCACTGCCTCTACCATGAACTTCTCTACTGTCATTCTATCTATCTATCTATCTATCTATCTATCTATCTATCTATCTATCTATCTATCTATCTATCTATCTATCTATCTATCTATCTATCTATCTATCTATCTATCTATCTATCTATCTACACTGAAAAAGTGTTGCATGCAAAACTGTTGCAAACAATTTATTTGTGTTGAATTTAAACAAACAAATTAAATTTAATAATGTTCAACTTAATTTGTTTGTTTAAATTCAGCCCAAATAAATTGTTTACAACCACTTAACATAAAAAAATTAAGTAAAGCCATGGAATCATCTTTGAATAATTTTTTTTCAGTAGACACAGTAAAAATGCTGGGTTCCACACAATTTATGTTGTCCCAACACAATTCGATTAAGTTAACATAATCATTTTTACAAATTTAAGTGGATTGAACATAAAACAATTAAGTTGTTTGAAAAAAACCTTAAGAATTGAATTGGCGAAACTGTTTGGCGAAAAACAGTTTGAACAAGCAGCAAAAGTATTGTGTATGCAGTCACTCTTCCATAAAAAAATATTAAGCTATATATATAATAACAATATATAATAACTATATAATAACAATGTTCGAGAATATGGAAAAATGTTCAACTGCTCATTTGCTAAATATTTTTAATATTTTAGTACATAAAACAAATAAATACATTTAAGAATTTAATTTGGTGACATGTTGAGCTTCTAAAATATAGGATAATACTGGCCTATTGCCTTTATATAGACAATTGAAGTGATATGTTTTGAGGAAATTAGGTTATTAGTAGATGATTGTCAACAAGTCTTGTCGAAAAAATGGCTGAGGGACATATGTTTGAGAGTTTTGAGTCTTTTGGCCACTTGTCCTGTACTCACCCACTCCACTGCCTCCACCATGAACTCCTCTGCTTTTATTCTCAAATTCCATCTATCTATCTATTTATCTATCTATCTATCTATCTATCTATCTATCTATCTATCTATCTATCTATCTATCTATCTATCTATCTATCTATAAAGTAAAAATGTCCTTATGTTGTCCCAACACAATTCGATTAAGTTAACAATATTTTTTTTACAAATTTAAGTAGATTGAACATCAAACGATAAAGTTGTCCGAAAAAAAAACGTAAGAACTGGATTGGTTCAACTAATATTTAATAATCAGTTTGCACAAGCAGCAAAAGGTCTGGTGACACGTTGAGCTTCTAAAACATGGGATACACAGGTCTTTTGCCTTTATATAGACAGTTTAAGTGACATGTTTTCAAGAGAATTAGTGTTATTAGTCGATGATTGTCAACAAGTCTCGTCCAAAAAATGGCTGAGGGATACATGTTTGAGTGTTTTGTGAGTCTTTTGGCCACTCGGTTCTGTACTCACCCTCTCCACTGCCTCCACCGTGAACTCTTCTGCGGTCATGCTCGCTCCACATTCAGCTCCTTATGTCCTGAGTGGAAATTTGTGAGGGGGTGTTTGTGGACTCTCTCAGGTCATGTGTGTGTGTTTGTGTGTATTTCTGACAGGATGGTCCACGGACACACACGTGGGTCGCTCTAAATAACAGCTGACGGCGATACACGTCATTCACTTCAAACGCAGATTCACGCGCAGACCGTTGACATTACAGTCGACGTCCAAAGCCCTTTTTTCGTGGCTGTCTTTATAGAGAAGTCGTCGTTTCTCGAGCATAGGTTGTGGTTAACCACACCCCGTAGCTAAAGCCCAGACCCTCGGGATATTTTTAGCTCTGATGATGATGATGTCCGCTGTCATCTAACGGAAAAATCATCCCGGGATTCACAAAGCGAGGCTACACGGTGTCTGTGCGCGCTCGCGTTGAGTCGCTTTATTTACCATGAGGACTCAAAACGCTTTTATTGTTTGGACTGCCATGGTTCTTCATTTATCTGTCTTAAAAGGTAAGGGTATGCCTTAAGATTTCATTTATACCAGCATGGATCCAGCGACATGATTTTGTAATGTTATAGTCTCGTCAGGCTTTTTTTTTCCTCACATGGTTTTTCAGATAGCATATATAAGTCATTACTGTTTTAATCTATCTATCTATCTATCTATCTATCTATCTATCTATCTATCTATCTATCTATCTATCTATCTATCTATCTATCTATCTATCTATCTATCTATCTATCTATCTATCTATCTATCTCTTTTTATGAAATTTCATGCTATCATTCACAATTTATGTTAATAGAGCAACTATATGATTAAGAATAGGAAAATATTTGCTAAATATTTTTAAATACTTTAGTAAATGTATAATATTAACAATATATTTAAGAATAAAAACAACTACAACAGTTCATTCGTGAAATAATTTGAAATATTTCTGTAAATTTGGATAATACATTCATTTAACCAAACACATCCATCCATCTATCCATCCATCAATCCAACTATTTGCTTTGTTACTTACTCTTATTATGAAAAGCATGTTATCATTGACAGTTACATTGACAGTGACATTTTCATGTTAAAATATGCCAAAAATGAAAATATTAAAATAGGAACAATTTATCCCTTTAACTGCCTGCGCTACCAAACGGTTGACTATATTTTGACTGTTTTAAATAATGATTGTTAAAGTAATTTTAAAGAATGACTGATTTAAATAATAGTTTATACTACATAGCATTGTTGGTTTACAAAAAAATCAAACAAACATAATCCTGTTGCACTACTACACTTGATTTTGGTTTTATTGTAAAAAAAAAAACAAGAAAACATGTTAAATGGGAATCTGAAATCTGTTTTATTTTGCTTATGTTTTTAAATAAATTTGTCTTACACTTCATATTTTCAGATTTTTAATAGTATATGTATTAATTCTGGTACCTTTACCGTAAACCGACATATCAACCTCTATCAAATGATTGATATTTTAGAAATTATGGGATGTGTTGGAAAAAATGCGTGTGTGTTAACTAGCGATATTAGGTATTAAGAAATGCAACCCAAACATTTTTTTTTGTTGGTGGGGCAATTAAAGGGATATTTTGTAATAAAAAAATCCATAGTTCTTGTGTAAAATATATACAAAACATTATGTGCATTTATAATATTGTCAGTGTATTTGAGAATACAGGGTGGGCCATTTATATGGATACACCTTAATAAACTTATTGGGAATTTCACAAGAAAAAACAATGGTGTGCTTGGTTTTAATGTAACTTTATTCTTTCATGAGTTATTTACAAGCCCCCTCACATATACTAATGTGCAACAAACAGGACGTTAATATCACCAACCATTCCCATTTTATTAAGGTGTATCCATATAAATGGCCCACCCTGTAGAAACAAAAACTACAGATCATTTGTAAAAACTTTAAAATATTATTGAAATTTTGAATAAAAAAAAAATGATTGCACCCAATCACACACCCATCCATATATCCAGACACACACCTTTAAAAAGCATGTCGTCATTGACCAATTCCAGTTATAAACTACAATTTTAAAATGAGCGGCTTATATATTCACTATATACTTGGGAACAGAAAAAATAAATAAATATGTGAAATATGTTTGCTCCCCAGAAAATATTTATTACAATTTTTTCTTATTAAAGGGATAGTTCACCCTATTGTCATCATTTACTCACCCTTGCCTTGCTCAAAAACTATTAGTTTCTTCAGTTGAACACAAAGGAAGATGTTTTGAAACATGCAGCATATGGATGGCATAGTATTTTTTGTCCTAACATGGAAGTCAGTGGGTTCATTTACCATTCATTCATGAATTTTTTTGGCTTAGTCCCTTTGTTAGGCTTATTTTATACTTCTGCTTCAAGTGCACGCGTATGCTCCAGCACAGCCTTCGCGTGGTCACGTAGCCCTCACCATGGCCATTGCTGACGCGCACCTCTCAAAAAAAGGACCAGATGAAAACTGTTGTTTTGTGTTTACCTTATGATTAAAGTTGTTGCACGTCCGCTGGTTCCCACCTCAAAATGAGCGAGTTTCAGCCGCTTGCACATTAAGGTAGCTTTCAGAAAAAACAAAACACCAGCGAAGAAACTCGACACAGAGGAACATAACCTACTGCTATCTAGCATTTTCGGAAGTGTTATTGCAGAGCAATACAAACAGCATGCAGAAGTATAAATGCACGGCTACATGCAAGGCATGCGTCGTGGGTCACGCCGATCACTCGACGCAAAAGTATAAACCAGGATTTATCCAGTATATGTTTTACCCATTGGATGCTCTTCCAGCTGCAACCCATCACTGGGAAACAAGCATACACTCTCATTCATACATACACACTATGAACAATATACAGTAGCTTTCCCAATTCACCTATAGCACCTCTTTGGACTGTGGGGGAAACCGGAGCACCTGGAGGAAACCCACGTGAACAAGGGGAGAACATGCAAACTCCACACAGAAATGCCAACTGACCCAGCTGAGTCTTTTTGGTGAACTACCCCTTTAAGTGCTAATTTGAGTCTAAAAGTGAGATCTCAGCTCTCGTTGTCTCCTTTTATAAGCTTTTATTTTAATAAACACATTGACCTTGTGCTGATGTGGTAGATGTTGTTTCACATCTCACCTATGTTCTTGTCTGTGCAGTAACGTATTTTAAGTCTCATTAACTTGTAATCTACTTATAGTGCAGCTATAGTATGATAAGTGATAGGGTGATATTTTTTTGATTTCTGTCTTTTAAACCATCAAAAGGAAGCTGCACATTTGAAATCAAAATCTCCATTCATCTGCTTTGTTTGCTCTTCTGCTGCTTCTTGACTTGTAAAGGTCACAACCGCTTTGTTCTGTGGATTCACTGCGCGACCATTAGACTCGACTGTACAGATCCGGTCTGAAACGCCTACGTAACCGATCAGCATGAGAAAACACAGCATTCATCCTGTGGCTTCACCCAAATCAAATCTCATGCTCTTTCTCCTTTTAAATTACCATATTTAGTAAGCACAGTTGTCATGGGAATTTATAGGTAACACTTTAGAATAAGGTTTTATTGACTAGCGCTGTCAAATTATTAATAATGATTAATTGTATCCAAAATAAAAAAGTATGCATAATACTGCATACAGTGCTCAACATATATGAGTACACCCCTCACAAATCTCAAATTTAAATTAATATTTTCTATAGGAAGCTTTACAATATTATTTTTGTGCATATACATTAGTCAGTACTGAAGCCAAACCTGAAGCTAATCTAGCAAAATAACTTATGATAACGGACCAAAATTAGTACACCCAAATTTATATGTTTGGGAAAAATGTTAAATAAATCATTTAAAAAGAGCAAAATTCAAGAGACACAAAAAAGTATATATATTTTTTTTATTTTGTAGTTTGTATTTTTCCCCCAATATTTAGCATGAATTTAAATGTTTCATCTTTCTATTTCAGAAGATGTTCAGTGACTAAAATATTATTTTAATAAATATATCAATTTATTAAATCTGTTTTGTTCAAATGCACCAAAATATATTACCTGTTGTGATCGTCAGAGGTGTTTTCTCCGCTTACAATAACTTGACTAATTACCCTAACCTGCCTAGTTAACCTAATTAACCTAGTTAAGCCTTTAAATATCACTTTAAGCTGTATAGAAGTGTCTTGAAAACTATCTAGTCAAATATTATTTACTGTTATCATGGCAAAGATAAAATAAATTAGTTATTAGAAATGAGTTATTAAAACTATTATGTTTAGAAATGTGTTGAAAAAAATCTTCTCTCCGTTAAACAGAATTTGGGGGGAAAAAAACAGGGGGGGTAATAATTCTGACTTCAACTACATATGTATATATATATGTGTATATATATATATATATATATATATATATATATATATATATATATATATATATATATATATATATATATATATATATATATATATATATATATATATATATATATATATACATACACACACATGGTTTTTACTACATTCATTTGTCCGTGGCGGGGTGCCACACCAAAATTCATCCCACCACGGCTACATTACAACTTCTCATTCAAAACATTCGGTCGTTTTTTTTAAAATAGCAGGTGATAATCGCACCAAAAATGTATTAAAAGGTAAGTGAATTATAACAGCGCAAACTTTTCTGTAATCATAGTAGTGTTGTGCGCTCTTTGTTTAACCCTTTAAGGTGACGTGCTGATAGACGTGCATGATGCGTGAGGCCAGCAAACACGGCATAGCTTTCAGTTATGATAAACATTTTCAATAATTATATTTTATTTATAGATAATGGTCTGTGGTTCAATGACTTTATCTTGCTGGAGTTTATAGCCGTTTCACTTTACTTCAGGACGCATTAATGCTGCTCTGTTGGTCTGTTGAAGACATTCATGAATATTCCTAGCAAATGTAATAAATGTTACAGACATACTCGTTACATAATCGCGCTAAATCACACTTCAGCAGCATTTATTTGAGAGCACGCAAGAAGTTTTGTGCACGAGCAGAGGAAATCGGCACTCGATCGGAAATCGGAAATCTCGACTTGATACTGCGCTCACAATGAAATAATGCCCTATGTAGCTGGTAGATCTGTATAAAATGCTCAACAGTCTGCCGCCACAGCTGGAAAAATCCTAGAGGAAACACTGTGTGTATGTATATATATATATATATATATATATATATATATCCGGCACTTGGACTGCAGCTCTGCACAAAACGTTTGGCCAGTGGAGAAATGGTTGGGCCTATCTGAGCCTAGTTCTCTCAAGGTTTTATTTCTTCACCTTCGCCAATTGGTGAAGTTTTTTCCTCACAGCTGTCGCCACTAGCTTGCATGGTTTGGGATCTGTGGAGCTGTGCATCGATGGATTGCTCTTCAGTGTTTGAACTCTCTGTAGTGATTATTAAACCACACTGAACTGAGCTTAACTGAACTGAACTTAATCTTTGAAAAATGAACTACACTGTTCCAATTTACTATGCTCTTTTATGTGAAGCTGCTCTGACACAATCTACATTGTAAAAGCGCTATAAAAATAAAGGTGAATTGAATTGAATAAATTAATCATTTGGCAGCACTAGCATTTGCTAGCATAACAAACAATGAAAAATGCATTTATTACAGTGTTTAAGCATCTTTGTTAAAGGCCATGTGAACTGGAAGTTTCTGAGACTTATATTTCAGTATGTTGATGTACTTCTGAAATAAACTATTTAGTAGGGGTGGAGCTTTATTTATCGCATCAATCCCTCATAGCAAACTAACGATGTGAAAGGATATTCATATGCAGTTGCTATGGAAGCCCTCAGGTTAATTTCAACAAAAGGATTGCCACTCCAAATGTGAAAAAGCAAATAGCCAGACTTTTATTGAAGATTACCAAAACAAAACTGTTTTTCAGTGGATTAACTTGCACAGATTAATTAATAACAATGTGAGCTAGCAAAACAAACACAGCAATTTTTTTTATTTCAAGCAGACTTTAAAGTTTGTTAATTGTAATACATTTGTTTATTCTAAGTCCTTTTTAACTCATTTGGTGTTGTGGATAAGTCGGAATAGAACACAGCCATGAACTTTGCTTCTAACTACAGCTCTAGAGAAGTAGTTGCAACTGCACACGTTTGCAAAACAGTTTGCAAATGTTTGTTGGAATGACGGATTCAAGAAACACCAAATCTCTGAACTATAATCATAACAACAGAACTTGCAACCTTAATTGGCTAAAGATGGTTTTCGGAAACGCTCTTCTGGTTAGAAACAAGTCAAGGGTTGGTAAATGATGACGGAATTTTCATTTTTGGGTAAACTATCCCTTTATCTAATGGAAACTTATTGCAAAGTGTGACCAAGTTATGTCATTATTTTAAAATATAAATTCTTTAAAAACAAGCTGGAAGCATTTGCTCATGCAGATCTTTTCTACTTCTCCTCAAGGGCAGAGAACAGACTCATTCACAGATGGGACGCCGACTCTGAATGAAGTCCTTCCTGAATATCAGACAACACCTAAAAG
The DNA here is from genome assembly GCF_903798145.1 of Danio aesculapii. Taxonomy (NCBI): domain Eukaryota; kingdom Metazoa; phylum Chordata; class Actinopteri; order Cypriniformes; family Danionidae; genus Danio; species Danio aesculapii. Next base: position 10,150,296 of record NC_079436.1, on the reverse strand, counting down.
CGATTCACAACCCGGCACTGGCGATTTGATTGTCTCCTCTCCCCCGACGGATTTATCAAGTTTTGAGGTCACAGCGAATGTATCTCCATCACAGTCATCCAGAGATGCTGCGGTGCAGAATGACACCTCACATTCACAGACCACCACACTCAACATGGACACCGCCTCGGTACCAGGCAAGACTAATGCAATTAAACCTAATCCAATTTCAAATGCTAGCTGTCATTAATCAGCTTAACTTAGCTCTGAAAACAAATTAGTCATTGAGAACAACATGCACAATCAAAGAGCAGGCAGCAAAAACGAATGATTCTGAAAGAAATGCATACACTTCTACATTGAGAAAGGCTTGAATTAACATTAGATCAGTATTCAGGAACTAACAATAAGACTTTTCGCACTTGAAATAATTAAGTCTTTTTTTAAACTCTTGGGTAATCTGAATTCTGTGTTATTTATGTTTGGCAATGCTCATAATTTATTCATAAGCTTCTGTTTCACACTTTACATTCTCTACAAACTCTGGGTTAATGACCTAATTTGCATATTTAGAGTGTCATTGATTGGATGAGCACAACATGTGAATGTTTACATTAACAATTTCCCTGTCAGCGTTTTTAAAGTTGTTGCCACTGCAAATCTGCCGGATCCTCTGAATATTTTCTTCTGGTAGCCTAATACACAGTGCATCCGGAAAGTATTCATAGCACTTCACTTTTTCCACATTTGTTTATGTTACAGCCTTATTCCAAAATGCATTAAATTCATTTATTTCCTCAAAATTCTACACACAATACCCCATAATGACAATGTGAAAAAAGACTTTTTGAAATTGTTGCAAATTTATTAAAAATAAAAAACCTGAAAAATCAGATGGACAGAAGTATTCACAGGCTTTGCTCAATACTTTGTTGATGCACCTTTGGCAGCAATTACAGGCTCAAGTCTTTTTGAATAGGATGCCACAATCTTGGCACACCTGCCTTTTGGAATTTTTACCCATTCCTCTTTGCAGTACCTCTCAAATCTCTCAGGTTGGATGGGAAGCGACGGCATACAGCCATTTTCAGATCTCTCCAGAGATGTTCAATAGGATTTAGATCTGGGCTCTGGCTGGGCCACTAAAGGACATTCACCGAGTTGTTATGAAGCCACTCCAGTGATATTTTGGAGGTGTGCTTTGGGTCATTGTCCTGCTGGAAGATGAACCGTCGCCCCAGTCTGAGGTCAAGAGCACTCTGATGCAGGTTTTCATTCAGGATGTCTCTCTACATTGCTGCATTCATATTTCCCTCTATCCTGACTAGCCTTCCAGAGCCTGCTGCTGAAAAACATCCTCACAGCATGACGCTGCCACCACCATGCTTTATTGTAGGTATTAGCCTGGTGATGAGCGGTGCCTGGTTTTCTCCAAATGTAACGCCTGGCATTCACTCCAATGAGTTAAATGTTAGTCTCATCAGACCAGAGAATTTTTTTCTTATGGTCTGAGAGTCCTTCAGATGCCTTTTGGCAAACTCCAGGCGGGAAGTGGTATCAGCTGGCCACTCCTACCATACAGCCCTGATTGGTGGATTGCTGCACAGATTGTTGTCCTTCTGTAAGGTTCTCCTCTCTCCACAGAAGAACGCTAGAGCTCAGACAGAGTGACCATCGGCTTATTGATCACCTCCCTGACTAAGGCCCTTCTCTCCTGATCCCTCAGCTTAGATGGCCAGCCAGCTCTAGGAAGAGTCCTGGTGGTTCAAACATCTTCCGCTTACGGATGATGGAGGCCACTGTGCTCACTGGACCTTTCAGAGCAGCTGAAAATTTTCTGTAACCTTACCCAGCATTGTGCCTCGAGACAATCCTGTCTCTGAGGTCTACAGACAATTCCTTTGTCTTCATACTTGGTTTGTGCGCTGACATGCACTGTCAACCCTGGGACCTTATATAAACAGGTGTATGCCTTTTTTCAGATCATGTCCAATCAACTGAATTGACCACAGGTAAGCTCCAATTAAGCTGCTGAAACATCTCAAGAATGATCAGTGGAAACAGAATGTACCTGAGCTCAATTTAGAGCTTCATGGCAAAGGCTGTGAATACTTCTGTACATGTGATTTTTCAGGGAGGCAGTCCACGGATCTGCCCTCTTAATCCACAGCCACCTTGTGGCTTTCTCTGCGGCTTCACTTGCGGATCGAATGGCCCTTTTCTTTGCCACCTCTGTAATGCCCAAGCGACTGAGGACTTTGCAAAGTGAACGCCCTGCAAAGCCTCTACATCCTATTTCTATGGGCTCATAGAAAGTTCTCCAGCCTCTCTCCCTGCACTCCTTCACTAATTCCTGATACTTAGCGCGCTTCCTCTCATTTGCTTCTTCAATGCGCTCTTCCCAAGGCACTGTAAGCTCCAGAATAATTAGCTGTCTTGAAGCATCTGAGATGATTGTAATGTCTGGGCGGAGACGAGTTTTTGCGATGTGATGAGGAAACCTCAGCTGTTTTCCCAGGTCGACCTCCAGCTGCCAGTCCGAGGCTTTGTGAAGGAGGCCTGTTGTTAATTGTGGGAGGGCCCGGGGTTTTATATATATATATATATCCGTGGCGTTTGCATGTTCTCCCCGAATTGGCATGGGTTTCCTCTGGGCGCTCCAGTTTCCCCCACAGTCCGAAGACATGCACTATAGAATTGAATAAGCTAAATTGGCCTTATTGTATGAGTGTGTGAATGCAAGAGTGTATAGGGGTTTCCCAGTACTGGGTGGCGGTTGGAAGGGCATCCACTGCATAAAACATATGCTAGAACAGTTGGCAGTTCATTCCATTGTGGTGACCCCTGGTAAATAAGGGACCAAGCCAAAGGAATATGAACGAATGAATGAATTGTAAGCATTTCTTTAAATGGTCATCTTTTTTCTGCCACACCGTGTTGCTAATTGTTATGGACACTGAAAGTCTCAGATCAACCATCAGGTCAACCATAAGCTGAGATAACAGTAAAGATAGTGCCACTGCTAACTTTTCATTGCAGAATTATGAATATGATGATACAGTTTTTGGCCTCCGACACCTTGCGCCTTCATCTGGGTGTTATTGCTTTATTCCTCTACCAAAGATAAAACACTGCAGTTGATGTGACTGAATCATTCAGGACTCTAGGTGCCGCATCCCACCCACTTGATCAAACGTCTATCCGTAAATAATGGCTGGACATGGGTGTAACATTTTGGAACACGACTGCATTTGTAAATAATATCCGTCTCTCCTACTGTCATTTCTCTGGAAACACGGCTATATTTAGGGCACTCGGATATCTACTTATTGCTTTACTGCACTCGGGCCAGACCTTAAGTATGACTTCTAAAAAAACAATTTTAAAGCAGAACAGTTTTTTGCGTGGCAAACTACAGGGAAACATTACTGTAGATGTTCACTGGCGGAAGAACCACAGACCACACAGAACAGCAGCTAGAACACAGTAACAATGTGCTAACAACCACTCACAAGCTGTCTGTCTGTCTGTCTGTGTCTCTGTCTGTCTATCTATCTATCTATCTATCTATCTATCTATCTATCTATCTATCTATCTATCTATCTATCTATCTATCTATCTATCTATCTATCTTTCTACCTGTCTGTCTGTCTGTCTGTCTGTCTGTCTGTCTGTCTGTCTGTCTGTCTGTCTGTCTGTCTGTCTGTCTGTCTGTCTATCTATCTATCTATCTATCTATCTATCTATCTATCTATCTATCTATCTATCTATCTATCTGTGTCTCTATTTATCTATCTATCTATCTATCTATCTATCTATCTATCTGTGTCTTTTTCTATCTATGTCTGTCTGTCTGTCTGTCTGTCTGTCTTTCTGTCTGTCTGTCTGTCTGTCTGTCTGTCTGTCTGTCTGTCTGTCTGTCTGTCTGTCTGTCTGTCTGTCTGTCTATCTATCTATCTATCTATCTATCTATCTATCTATCTATCTATCTATCTATCTATCTATCTATCTGTGTGTTTTTCTATCTATCTATCTATCTATCTATCTATCTATCTATCTATCTATCTATCTATCTATCTATCTATCTATCTATCTATCTATCTATCTATCTATCTATCTATCTATCTATCTATCTATCTATCTATCTATCTATCTATCTGTGTGTTTTTCTATCTATCTATCTATCTATCTATCTATCTATCTATCTATCTATCTATCTATCTATCTATCTATCTATCTATCTATCTATCTATCTATCTATCTATCTATCTATCTATCTATCTATCTATCTATCTATCTATCTGTCTGTCTGTCTGTCTGTCTGTCTGTCTGTCTGTCTGTCTGTCTTTGTTTCTGTGTATCTCTGTGTATGTGTGTCTGTCAGTGTGTGCATGTGTCTGTCTATGTGTGTGTATCTATCTGTATGTGTGTGTGTATATGTGTGTCTGTCTATGTGTATCTTTCTGTATGTGTATATGTATCTGTCTCTCTGTGTGTATTTTTCTGTGTGTGTGTGTGTGTCTGTTTGTTTATCCCTGCGTATGTGTGTGTATGTCTGTTTGTGTATCCGTCTATGTGTCTGCTGTTTGTGTGTGTATATGAGTCTGTTCTTTCTTAAACCCTTAAAGGAACATTAAAATTCTGTCATCATTGACTCTCTAGAAAACTCCAAAAATTTTGGAACCACTAGAGTGAGAGTAAATAGTAAATTAAAATATTTTTGCGTGAACAAACCCTCTAAACTTTTTCCCCATTTTAGTTCAAAGCTTGTGAACAAATCCTGTGCTGTTTTATCTCCTGCAGGTTTTTCAGTGAGCAGCACAGCACTGTCTTATCTGAAGAGCACCATTTCAGATTCAGAAGCCTCCACAGCTCCAACATCCATCAGTCCAAGTGAAGGACATCAGAGCGTCAATACTTCGGCCAGCAGCGTGTCCCAGATCACACAAACCGCTCCACCAATCACTCCCACATACCCACAGACATCCCAGCTCACCCTAACCAGCAGTTTAAAGAGCACTGGACCTGGTCTCGAAGACCAGGATGAACCATCCGAACTGGATGTGGGGGATCAAGGTGTGTGGATAGCAAATGTTTCCCTGTCATTCAGCCCCAAGGAATAGTTTTGACCAGGGATGTTCAGTCCAGGGTGGCAAGGTGGCTCAGTGGTTAGCACTTTCGCCTCACAGCAAGAAGGTTACTAGTTTGAGTCCTGGAAGGGCCAGTTGGCATTTCTGTGTGGAGTCTGCATGTTCTCCCCGTGTTGGCGTGGGTTTCCTCCAGGTGCTCCGGTGTACCCCAAAGTCCAAAGACATGCGCTAGAGGTGAATTGGATGAACTAAATTGGCTGTAGTGTATGAGTGTGTGTGAATGTGAGTGTGTATGGGTGTTTCCCAGTACTGGGTTGCAGCCGGAAGGGCATCCACTGCGTAAAACATATGCTGGATAAGTTGGCGGTTCATTCCACTGTGGCGACCCCAGATTAATAAAGGACTAAGCTGAAAAGAAAATGAATGAATGAATGAAATTGGCCGTAGTGTATGTGTGTGTGTGTGTGTGTGTGTTTGTGAGAATGTGTGTATGGGTGTTTTCCAGTACTGGGTTGCAGCTGGAAGGGCATCCGCTGCGTAAAACATATGCCGGAATAGTTGGTGGTTCATTCCGCCATGGCAACCCCTGATAAATAACACAGGTAGCAAAGAATTCTGGCCCAGATTTGGCATAAAGCTGGCACAACAGTCATTCATCCGGCACTGGCATACAGCATGTGGGCCAAACATGGCCCTGGTTTGGCAGATGTACTACATTTTACATCTGGAACACAATACTATGTAGTATTTGGCCCAGATGTTAATAATTGATATGTGGGCCATGTAAGTTTAGCCTATCTTGACCCACTTTTAAAATACATTTTCATTATTTCCAAATAATGAATATAGAAAATTCTACCAATCAGGTCGCTTCCAGAAAAAGCACGCTCATAGCACACCTAAAGTGCAATGATTCATGGGTTTATCAATTTCATTGCAGTCATGACACACCAATATATCTGGCCCAGTTCAGGCTCAGTTATGGGTTATTAACTTGGCTGAGACTTGGCCCAGATATGTCCATGTTTGGCCCTTGTCTGGAAGCCAGACCTGGTCCAGTCATGTACTGTAATTCACTGCGGCATGTGGGCCAAGAAAAAGCTGATTGTGTGTGCCAGAGCTGGGCCAAAGATATTATGCTATGTGGAAAGGCACAAAGATGTAGGAAAACGAATGATTGAATAATCCTAAACTATATAATCCCAACTCAACATTACAGATCCTGTGATGTGACTATTGTTCCTTCAATACATGTTGTTCCTTCAGTTGTATAAGCTCCTATGACAGTGATACTTAGTTTTTACAAATCCATCCATCTTTCAGAATCGGGGAAAGTTCAGCACCGTCCCGCTTCCCCCTTGGACCCCCTGTTGGCCGCTCTGGTCACCATTTTCATCATCTGCACTGCCATGGTTTCAGCAGTGCTCTTCCTCAGGTTTCGCCAGCGGAGCGAACATCCAGAGTTCCACCGGCTTCAAGATCTGCCAATGGTGAGTCTCAAGCTTTTGACAACTATATACTGTTAAAGTCACAATTATATATATTTTTTCTTTTTCAAATGTTTGCCAAATGATGTTTAACAGAGCAAGGAATTTTTCACAGTATGTACTATAATATTTTTTCCTTCTGGAGAAAGATTTGTTTTATTTCGGCTAGAATAAAAGCAGTTTTTAATTTTTAAACCATTATAAGGTCAATATCATTAGCCCCCTTAAGCAATATTTTTATTTGATTGTCTACAAAACAAACCATCGTTATACAATGATTTGCCCTAACTTGGCTAGTTAACCTAATTACCCTAGTTAAGCCTTTAAATAGCACTTTAAGCTGAAGGGCTCTATTTTAATGATCTAGGCACAAAGTCTAAAGCGCAAAAGCATTAAGGGTGATTCTGAATCCACTTTTGCTATTTTAAGGACGGAAAAATACAGTTTGCACCCTGGCAGGATTGTGCTTATTCTCTTAATGAGTTATGGATGTGTTTTGAGCATAATGTGCAATAAACCAATCAGAGTCTCATCTCCCTTTCCCTTTAAGAGACTGTTGCATCGTGCCATGGTGCATTTGCTATTATATGGCTGACTTTGTGGATTAAATGGTTGCTTCACTAGCAAGAAAACTGTTAAACAGACCATCTGCAGCGCGAAGATAAAGAACCAGCCTCCTCCATTAAGCCTCTTTACCATTTCTTTACTTTTACTCTTTTCTTTACTTCTTTACTTTGTTGATAAGGAAGCGGTGGAAACTCACTCCACTGAAGACATCCATTAGCCTACATATTTATTTTGGTTGTTAAGCGCAACAATTTGTTTCAAAACTATTTCTAAATTCAGTTCTAATTTCCAGCAAACGAATAAATGAACAATAATAATAAAGTGTGGTCAAAGTTATATTCAAAGACACGTCTCATTCTTATGTCCCATATGGTGATGCATACGTCTCCAAAACCCGACAGGAGGACAAATCTAAACTTGTTTTTAATAAAACGAATATAAATATTAGTAAATAATACTGCTAATAATATCGATGCAGTGGCGCAGTAGGTAGTGCTGTCGCCTCACAGCAAGAAGGTCGCTGGGTCGCTGGTTTCTGTGTGGAGTTTCTGGGTGCTCCGGTTTCCCCCACAGTCCAAAGACATGCGGTACAGGTGAATTGGGTAGGCTAAATTGTCCATAGTGTATGAGTGTGTGTGGATGTTTCCCAGGGATGGGTTGCGGCTGGAGGGGCATCCGCTGTGTAAAAACGTGCTGGATAAGTTGGCGGTTCATTCCGCTGTGGCGACCCTGGATTAATAAAGGGACTAAGCCGAAAAGAAAATGAATGAATGAACTGCTAATAATAATAACATTATACAATTGCAGACTGTCATGAATAAACTGAAAAAAGTTATGGAGGCATGAAGAAGGCATAGAGGCAGTGGTTTTCTGCACAATCAGCATTTATAAAATGTTGTTATTATTATTAGCAGTATAATTTATTAAATGCATATTTATATTTGTTTTAATAAAAACAAGTTTAGATTCATCCACCTGTCAGGTTTTGGAGACGTCTGCATCACCATATGGGGCATAAGAACAGGACGTGTGTTTGGATATCACTCCACACTTCGTTATTATTGTTCATTTTTTCATTTGCTGGAAATTAGAACTGAATTTAGAAATAGCTTTGAAACAAAACTTTTCACTTAAAAAACAAAATTAAATATGCAGGCTAATGGATGTCTTCAGTGGAGTGAGTTTCCACCATTTCCTTATTCACAAAAGTAAAGTAAAGAGTAAATAAAGAGTCAGAATGGAGGAGACTCGTTCTTTATCCTCGTGCTGCAGATGATCTGTTTAACTGTTTTCTCGCTAGTGAAGCTTTCAGTTTTTCCACTTTTCACAGCATGTAAATAGCAAATGCACTATGGCGCGACACAACTGACTCTTAAAGGGAATGGGAGATGAGACTCAAAACACACATCACTCATTAAGAGAATAAGCACAACCCTGTTAGACCATGTGTCAGGGCTCAGACTATCCTTATCCTTCCATCCTTAAAATAGCACAAGTGGATTTGGACAAGCCCTTACTGCTTTTGCGCTATGCGTATCAGACTCTGCACCTACATTGTTAAAATAGAGCCCATAACGTTTAGAAATATGTTGATAAAAACTTATTTCCGTTAAACAAAAATTGGGGGAACAAATATGATCATTTAAGAGGGCTAACAATTCTGACTTCAGCTGTAGATTTACACAGCAGTGGTCGGTCATGTTTTCCAAATGTTGTGGCATGTTTTACAAATTCACATTAAAAAATGCATTTGCTTTTGTGCAGGATGATCTTCTTGAAGACACACCTTTGTCCAGATACACCTATTAGCAAGAGTGAATTCCACCATTTCAGTATTTGATTCCTCAGGCAATTGATTCCTGTTGTTATTGGTACGATTCCGCTGACAGACGGCTTTCTCACTGAATCTCTGAACAGGGATTTTAAGGGTTCCTAGGAGGCCTTGATTTTTATGATATGGTTGCGTAATGTATGGGTTTCATACAATAGAATGAATCTTTAGTCTTATTTTAAGGTAAAAACTGCACAGTTTCTAAATATAACCGGTGTTTAGTTAAGATAAGAGACTGCTTGATTTTTTTCTTAGTCAGGTTAGCCACCATATTGAATTTAGCATGGGGGAAAAGGAGGCTGTGAAGGATAGATTTTATGCATGTTCACAACAAAGAACCATAACAATTGACATACAAATGAAGTCAAAATTATTAATAGGGATTTTTTTTTTGTTTTTTTTAAATATTTCCCAAATGATGTTTATAACAGAGCAAGGAATTTTTCACAGTAATTCTGCTAATATTTTTTCTTCTGGAGAAAGTCTTATTTGTTTTATTTCGGCTTTTATTTGTTTCATTAAACTACTGGCATGCGTATTATAGTGCTTTTTAGTGGATGTTGTAGATCCAAGTGATCGCTTTGACAATAGTTTATCTGTACATGTCAGAAATCCAAAGACATCATGTAAACTATTTTCTTCAGAAAGAGGTTTTGTCAGTTCGTATATTGTTACAAAACATGGTCCAATCAGTTCTATCCTTCCACCGCCTTCGAATGTTATCACTCGATTGAATGGGCGTTATCAGCTGATAGATATGGGCTAGTAGGGGCCTTTTGTGCCTACTGGTAGGCTCAGAAGGCTGTTATCATCCATTCACATGTTTATTCATCTATACTAATAGAGATGACTGCAGATCCAGATCTGTTTTTACATTACTGTGATGGTTGAGGTAGGGTTAGATGTTAACAAAATACAATTAATGGGAAATGTTATAAATAATATAAATAATTCTCATTAACTTCCGGCGTCAGCCGTATGTGATCTGTAGCTGATTTACCTTGTGGATGGATAATAAACAGCCTTCTGAGCCTACCAGTAGGCGCAGAATGCCCCTACTAGCCCATATATATCAGCTGATAACCCCTGATAACGCCCATTCAATCGAATGATAACATATGAATCGGCTGATCCTTCACACATAGTAAGAATATATTAATAGATGTCTAAACATAGATGTCTTGGCTAAAACAAGGTTTAATTCTGGCCCTCAGTGAAAATCTAATCTAACAGTCCAAAAATAGACAGGAATGAATGACTACACATGTCTAATCTGTGTATTTGATGACTAGTCGATTTTTGGGCTATTGTTAGAAGTCTAGGTGGCACGGTGGCTTAGTGGTTCGCACTGTCGCCTTACAGCAAGAAAGTTGCTGGTTCGAGTCCAGGCTGGGCCAGTTGGCATTTCTGTGTGGAGTTTGCATGTACTCCCTGTGTTGGCATGGGTTTCCTCCGGGTGCTCCGGTTTCCCCCACAGTCCAAACACATGCGCTATAGGTGAATTGGAAGAACTAAATTGGCCGTAGTGTATTAGTGTGAATGAGTGTGTATGGGTGTTTCCTAGTACTGGGTTGCAGCTGGAAGGGCATCCGCTGTGTAAAACATATGTTGGAATAGTTGGTGGTTTATTTCGCTGTGGCGACCCCTGATGAATAAAAGGACTAAGTAGAAGGAAAATGAATGAATGGATCTATTCTAGACGTATTTAGACATCTATTACACACAAAAACTGCTCGGTGGGTGGCCATGTCAAAAATGAAATATGAAGCCATCCTGGCTAAGGTCTTAAAATTCACATCAAATACTGAATGTAGAGTTTGTAGGTTTAGAAAATTAGAGCATAATGTACTTAAGGGACTGCTTAATATTATGCCAGAACTATTTGGTTCTCCTTAACTTTTGTAGACTATTTAATTATTGAAAGGTCTGAAAACTTAAATATCCACACAAGCTAATTAATTTCTTTTATGCAGCAAACTCAGTTTGACTTATTTGTAGTCGAATTTAAATTCTTAAATCAAGAAGCATTTTAAAGACAAGCCGAAAAATTGTCTTGTTTTCAGAAATATTAAATCAAAATTGAATTAGTTTTTTACTTTAAAACAAGCAAAATAATGTGCGAATAGGGTACGATAAATAATCTAGTTTTCGCTTTGAAATAAGATAATTTTATTTAGCCGATTGGCTGAATATTTTGCTTGTTTTCAAGAAAAACGTACTTAATTTTGACTTTTTTTTCTGAAAACAAAATATTTTTTTCTTGTCTAGAAAATACTTCTTGACTCGACTGGACTGGACTAGAAACGAGACAAAAACTGTTAAGTATTTTTTGCAATGTAGAACCTTTTTTCCAAAATACATTTCAGCTCGTGATTCAGAAAATAATCTCTGGTCTTTCGCACTGCTAGTGCTTTGAAATTACATTGCGCAAAATAGCTTTTCCAGCTTGTTTCAATTGTTATTATACGGTATTCTAGATTGAGTACAAAGTTGCAGTTGAGCTGAATTGTAATTTTGATATTAATGACGTTTGACTGTCCAGATGGCTTATGAAGAGTATGACGCGTATCTTGAAATGTGTTTTAGCATATTCACTTCTGTCTGCGCTGGTATTTGTGGTAAACCTAGTGCCTACTGTACGTTGTGCCAAAACCGATTTACGGAAATAAGCCGATAAATATATAATGCACAGTTGTGTTGTTGAGACAAATCTGTAAAGATAAGAGTTTGTAATAAAAGAAGAAAAACATTTGTGTGTGTGTGTGTGTGTGTGAAGTCTTGTATTATGCTGAATTTATATGAGCTCAATAGCATGATAAAAAAGGAGGTGTTTCACAGGGTTTGTTGAGTTTTGGTAGCAATTTACGAATATATAATATTTGAACGTTTTTGACTCTTCTAAAGCATAAAAGTTCCATAATATGTTTGTAGATATTTCAGAAACATGCTAAATGAACATTCTTGTTTATCTGAAAAACCATGCTGAAGTTTGCTTTGAAAATGTGCTTTCCGTGCATCCCCTGCATAAATTATATGATTATAGTTTGCGGTTCATTCCGCTGTGGCGACCCCTAATAAATAAGGGACTAAACCGAAGGAAAATGATTGAATACATTTTGAAATGCATGCAAAAGTATTGTTCATTACTAACGTACTTAACTAACGACAAATGAAACAGTTTTTTATTCATTTCTTACAAGCACTTAAAGAAGGATTCAGAACCAAATAAACAAACGTATTGATCAAAACTAGCAACATTATGCAGATTTTAAGCACTCGTTAAAAGAATGAGTTAAAAAAAGGAAGGGTGTAACAATAAAAAAAGAATTCATGTAAAATATATACATTGTGTGAAATAACGCATTGAACAATTTAATGTTAAGCTGATAAAAACTGGAATAGTTTAATAAAATATATCATTACCTAATATAGAAAACATTGCAGGAAATGACCCTTTTTTAAAAGACAAAACTCATCATAGATCATAAAACATCACAATATTATGTCAGCAATAACAAAATCTACTAAACCATCAATAACCTGGCGCATTACTAAAGTCATAAACCCTAAAAAGTCATAAAAATCATAAAAAATAGAAATTATTTCATGTAAAACATATACATTGTGTAAAATAATGCATTGAACAAGGTTTATTATACTGATAAAAACTGGAATGGTGTAATAAAAAGATTATAATTACTTCAATATAGAAAACACTGCAGGAAATTACCTTTATAGCAATAACGTGATGCATTACTAAGTCATAAACCCTAAAAATTCATAAACCTGAACACTGATAATAATAACACGCATGAATCTGTATCCACATACCAGTTTGTCTGAGAATTGTCTGAGTCGTTTTCAGCCTGTCTATAGCTGTGTAATGATGATGTCACCGTACGGCTCGTCCTGTCGCACTGTCACCTGCCCCGCAACCGTTTCCTCTGAAGGCACAAAACAAAACAGCTTCACTTTCCAGAAGACGGCACTTCTATCTAAATTAAGCACTGCGATTGCAATGATTTTGTTAATTCTGGTGTTGAATCTCACACCACTATTGTCATCCAGCAGGTGAGGTGTGATGTGAAGAAACAGAGACAGTGGATAAAATGGGATTCTATCAACTCTACCTGTCAAATATCACTGTTTTCTCGCTTAAAATGTCATCAGCTGGCTAAACTTGCCACTGATAAAAGTTCTCCATGGATCATTTCCACAAGACGGTGATAATGTATTTAATGGTCATCAGCTTCTTAAATCCTTAAGATGCCAGTTTGGGAACCTTGACTTGCCTTCAAAAGGCAAAATCACTTTAAAATTACTTTAAGAAATAGTCAGTACAAGTGTTAGAGTTGAGAACCATGATGTCAATTTGTGTGCAGAAACCAGGAATTTTGTAACACACTTACTATTCCATCCTCTCAGAGTTGGTGGGTTTTTGAATGGGAGTTTGGCTAAAGCTCGCTAATAAGGTATGTAGTAAACTCAGTTTCATTTACGTTTTTACGATACTTTTACGTTTCATTCTACCCGTTCCACAATATCACAAATGTGCTCTATTGGATTGAGATCTAGTGACTGTGGAGGCCATTTGAGTACAGTGAACTCAATGTCATGTTCAAGAAAGCAATCTGAGATGATTCACGCTTTATGACATGGCGGGTTATCCTGCTGGAAGTAGCCATCAGAAGATGGGTACACTGTTGTTATAAAGGGATGGACGTGGCCAGCAACAATACTCAGGTAGGCTGTGGCTTTGAAATGATCCTCAATTGGTACTAATAGGCCCAAAGTGTGCCAAGAAAATTTCCCTCACACCATTACACCACCACCACCACCACCACCAGCCTGAACCGTTGATACAAGGCAGGATGGATCCATGCTTTTATGTTGTTGAAGCCAAATTCTGACCCTACCAAATGGTGCTGCAGAAATCAAGACTCATCAGACCAGGCAACATTTCTCCAATCTCTATTGTCCAGTTTTGGCCAGTCTGTGTAAATTGTAGCCTCAGTTTCCTGTTCTTAGCTGACAGGAGTGGACCCCGCGGTGTTTTTTTTTGAGTTATTTGAGTTACTGTTTCCTTTCTATCAGCTCGAACCAGTCTGGCCATTCTCCTCTGACCTCTGTCATCAACAAGGCATTTGCATCCACAGAACTGCCGCTCAGCAGTTTCTGAAATACTCAGATCAGCCCGTCTGGCACCAACAACCATGCCATATTCAGAGTCACTTAAATCTCCTTTCTTCTCCATTCTGATGCTCGGTTTGAACCATGATGAACCATGATGATCGTCTTGACCATGTCCACATGCCTAAATGCATTGAGTTGCTGCCATGTGATTGGCTGATTAGAAGTTTGTATTAACAAACAGTTACACAGGTGTACCTAATAAAGTGGCAGGTAAGTGTATGTATACATAACATAATGTGCATTGAAATTCATCTACTGGATTAATTCTTACCATAGACCATGTTTCCAAAAATGTACATGCAAAGTTACCGGGATAGTGGTGGTGACATGGTGATATAGTTCGTTTGTAGCCTAAGGTTGGCTATTTATCGCTTGAGCGAATATTTAAAATTAAAAAGTCATGAAAGTTAATTTGTAAAGATTATTTTGATGAAAAACGTGTACGTAAATGAACTATGTTTCAACACAGAGCTTATTATTTGCAATAATCAAAAATCCTATAGGATTTCATCAAAGGAACCAGTGTAATACTAAATAGTTTGTATTGGCCAACAAAAGTGACATCATAGATCCTCCACTCGGCAGCTATTGTGTTACTTTTATTTTGTTGTTTATTTCACGATTAAACGTATGTTTATTTGTTTGTTGTTCGTCATCTGCTTTTCTCAGCACTGAACTGTGTTATAAAAATCTCCAAAATCTTACCAAGCAACCTCCAAAACATTTGGGCCACAATTCTTCGGCTGGCCTGAGGGGGCAGCAGAGAGTCAAAAGTCGCCAAATGTTCTTGTATATCCTCTGGCCTTCAACAGAGCAAGGGAATACATTAAAAACATGTCTGTGTAGCGTAGTGTAGTTTTTCCATTAGCATATTTCATTAACTATCATTAAAAGGGTGGAACAATACTAAAGAAATGGCCATGGTTTATTCAGAACTGAAGCCTACTTTCAGTCTCCAGAATTGCAAAGTAACAGATTCTCCGGGATATTAAATGGATAGTTTACACCAAACAAAATGTAAATTCTGTCATCCTTTACTCAGCCTTCACTTGTCCTATTTGAGTTTCTTTCTTCTCTTGAACACATTAGAAGATATTTTTACAAATGCTGGTTTCTGGCACCCAATAGTATTTTTTTCTACTGTGGAAGTAGATGGGTCCCTTCAAAATATCTTCTTTTGTGTTCAACAGAAGAAAGAAACTCCAAAAGGTTTTGAACAAGTGACGGATGAATAAATGATGACAGTATACTTTTATGCTGAATGGCAATGTGGTAAAAATGTATGACAGTTACTGTGTTTTGCCTGGCATAAAATACACCCTAATGTCCAAAATACCTGCTATAAAATGTCTGTACAAAGTATTTAGCAAACAACATTTTCATACAGTTGATTTGTCCAGAGTATCTGAATTGACAATGTATGGAAAGAAGGTGAAACTCAAAGAAGGCCTTCAAAAAAAAAGAAAAACAAAATATAATGAATTGACATTTCTGAACACTGACGTTGACATTAGAAGTGACATTTTAACTGTACCTTAACTCTTCCTCAACATCCATTGTGATATCTTCCATCTCCGGCACCCTTTCCTCTGGTATATCCTCTAGACCGAACTGAATTTCTTGAACAGGAGATCTAAGGGCGTGAAATCGCAGACATATTGCAGGAATAATTATTCAGAGTTACTTAATTATGCAGCGGCTGAATGTGAATCTTGCACGTGTCAAACCAGTCGCTTTTGACAGCAACAACAACTTCCCATCTGTCCTCTTACCTTCTCATTTCAGGCGTCACAGATGGAGAAACATCCCTGTCTGTCGTCTCCAATTCCACTAAGGAGGCTGCAAATTCAATGCAACATCCGCTTACAATTGGTATCCAAATGTGGGAGCTAAGCTTATTTTCTTTCGTTCCATTCAAAACACAATCACAAAGCACAAAAGTCTAGATGCAGTTGGTAAAATAATTTTTTTCTAATTTTCAAGATTTTTCCTGTAGTTGTTGACATGAAATTGGACCAGATTTCGGTAAAAACCCAAACAAAACATACATCCAAACATACAAATAAACCCAAATATTATTTAGAAATTAAAGTATGTGTAATAGCAATGGAGTGACACAAGGAGAAGTTATTGAACTACTGAAATGTATTTAATATTTTATATAAATAGCGTTTTTTGATAATAAAAGCTTCAAGATGCCTCTTGTACGGAGAATGGAGTCGCATTCATTGCTCAGGTGTGTTTTTTTATCCCATAGAGTTCAGAGTCTAAAAATCTTGCCGTTTCTGTTTGTCTTGTCTATAAACTCTCATCTTTAGTTGGTATTTTCTGTTGGGTTCAGGTCAGGTCATTGGCTAGGCCATTCCAACAGCTTTATTTTCTTTTCTGAAACCAATCAAGAGTTTCCTTGGCTGTGTTTGGACTCATCGTCTTGCTGAAATGTCATCTTCCTCCTCTGCTAATGTAGATGCTGAACTAAAGCAGATAATATCCATTTACACCAATGAAGGGCAGGAGTTCTGAATAACTACTGAGAGATTTCAGCTGCTGTCTGAGCTTTCCATGCCTTTTTACACCCTTTGGACCAGATTTCAGTAAAAACCCAAACAAAACATACATCAAAACATACAAATAAACCCAAAGATTTCTTTTTCAGAAATTAAAGTATATGTAATAACTATGGAGTGACACAAGGAGAAGGTACTGGACTACTGAAATGTATTTAATATTTTTTTATAAAAGGCGTTTTTGGTAATAAAAGCTTCAAGACACCTCTTGTATGGAGAATAGAGTTACATTTATTGCTCAGGTGTGTTTTTTTTTATCCCCAGAGTTCAACAGAGAGTAAAAATCTTGCTGTTTCTGTTTGTCTTGTCTATAAACTCTCATCTTTAGTTGTTATTTTCTATTGGGTTCAGTTCAGGTCATTGGTTAGGCCATTCTAGCAGCTTTATTTTCTTTTCTGAAACCATTTGGCTGTATTTGGCCTCATTGTCTTGCTGAAATGTCCACCCTGGTTTCATCTTCATCATCTGGTAATGTAGGTGTTGGACTGAAGCAGATAATATTCAGTTACACTTTTGAAGGGCAGGGGTGCTGAAAAACTAGAGATTTCAGCTGCTGTCTGGGCTTTCCATGTCGTTTTACACCCTTCCGTCCTTCATGTGTTTGATACTTTGTCCCTGTGTCATTTCATTTTATTAAACATAACTTCATTTCTAAACAAATTTGTTTTGTTTTCTTTGTATGTATGGATTACTTTAGCTGCTACCGACATTTGGTGAGAATGTTAAGTCAAGAGCTCCTTTAGAATTATATTTTCTGAGAAAAACGGTGACATGCTCCATAATTATTTTACATGCTGTATATTTTTTGAGAGAAGATTTTACCTGGGGTTTCTTGCTGGAAGAGTTCAGGCTCCACCATTTCTCTAGGAATCTACAGTAGTGAAGGATGCAGAACAAAAGATCAGCCACTAAAACAGAACCAGTTATCTTCATTTTAGTCAAGAATATTTACTTATTAATTTGGTTACAACAGATCAATAATTTTTCTCCAAATGTGCATTTCGTGACACCAAATTTCTCAAAGAGCCTTAAAAAACTTGTTCAGGGTGTCTGCAGGTTTCACCAAGTTAAATGTAAGACTTTTTAAGACCTTTTTAAGACCATTATGAATGAAATTTTAGACTTTTGCAGCTAGGGGTAAAGGATTTAGATTATAATTAAATCCATTTAATAATACAATAATAATATAATAATAAAAAATGTAGCAGCACTAAATAAATGGAGAACTTTTAAACAAATGTTACTGTAAAAAAAGTAATGTACGCATTATGGTAAATAGAGTTAAAACATTTTTTTGAGTTTTATTGAGATTGGGATTGTTGGAGATTGTATGAGTGTTAATGGCCAGATTGGATAGCAATACATGAACAATGAAATATTAAGACCTGCTAAAAAAATTAAGACCTACAGCACAATATTTCAGTAGAGTTAAGGGCTAAAATGAAGCTTTTGACATTTTAAGATTTTTTAAGACCCTGCGGATACCCTGTTGTTAAAATTTACCAACAACAACAAACAAAGAAAAGTTGTGTTATTTGTTGAATTATGTTTTTGATATTCATGAAGTTGAATCTCCAGATTTAGTTTAGTTTAAGTTTAGTTTATGTCTTGTACAAGAACAACACACAACAATACATTAACCTATTTAAAAATCATAGGCAAGATGCATGGTGTCAGGTTCCCAAAACATGTTGGTGTATATGAATTTTGTGCGTGTGTGTGTGTGTGTAAAGGCTGATTTATACTTCTGCATCAAGCGTATGAGAATGTCTGGCGCAGCCTTTGCACGTTCGCATAGCCCTCGCTGTGGCTGAAAACGACGCTGACACACACCTCTCAAAAAATGTAACAACACGTTGCGATGTGTAGTGCAAGCTCTGTGATTGGTCGACTTGGTATTGGTGACAAGCTAGGGCGGTGCTGAGAGGCGCGAGCCCGATGGATCGAGTGTTTACAAGTGTCGAGTCCTGTGAAGGAGCTCCAGATGTTTATCCAGTGTTTACCTTATGATTAAGGTTGTTGCACGTCCGCCGGCTCCCGCCTCTGAATGAGTAAGTTTGAGCTACTTGTACATTAAGGTAGTGTTCAGAAAAAACAAAACACCTGTGAAGAAACTCGAAACAGAGGAACGTAAAACCGACTGCCAGCTAGCATTTCAGAAGTGTTATTGCAGAGCGACACAAACAGCACACAGAATTATAAATGCATGGCTATGCACAAGGCAGGGGCCCTGGGTCACGCCGATTACTCGACGCAGAAGTATAAATCAGCTTTAAGAGAGAGAAAGATACTGCGTCAGAGCAGAGCTAATTAATATTCATGACCATTCTAAATAAGGTCAATAAGCACCTTCTGATTCTAGGCGTATTTTATAGGGTACTAAATGAGCTAATCGTTTTAATATTACATTTTATATTATAAAATTTGAACTTACCTAAGCCACATACCTACTATGTAGATATCAGAGAACAATTTAGCTTGTTGAATCAAAGCAGTGCATGGCATCTTTAAGATGAGTTGCATAATAATGAATAATTTTTACGATTTTTTTAAGGTGTTTTTTTTTCGTATTTCATATTTTTTTGTTCATCACAATCTGTCTGTATATTAATTTATGCACTGTGTTTGTCATAAAGTGATCTGTGCTCGTTAAATGTACGGTGGCTCTGAATTGTCAAAACACTGAACCCGATTCAAATTTTAATTATGATGGACGAAAGTTTTGCAGGCAGTGCATCAATGTGATTGACACAACGTGAGGTCGAATTTATTTTTAAAATTTCAGATTCGGTGTGCAGTAACATTTAGGTTTACAATTTTTGGGGGAAACAAACCCCTGTTTAGTGGTGTAATGCATACATAATGCATACACTTACACATAATGCATGTTATGTGTGCTGACCTCTGTTGAGCTGATCTCTTGGTCCACTTCTGGCTCTGGTGGTGGTGGTCGTTCCTCCTCCTCTCGCTCTGGTGTTTCTTCAGCCTCAGGAATCTCCCAGCGCTGCCCGGATGGAGGAATGGGCTTCACCACTGCCGCCTGTTTCCATAGAGCCAGGATTTCAGGAGGAAGACCTGCGTCAACACAACACGCACGCCGTCAATAATGTGACCTTTCGATTTAACTTCGGACTGCATCAAGAGATAAGGTGCAGGATGATGCATCAGTGAATAATAGCAACAATTATTTAAATAGTTCACATCTGGGCTATATATAATCTGTATAATAAAATGTGTTTTATTAGATTTAATTTATGCAATTAATTTCAAATTATTGTGTCCAGACAGGGCAAAATGGTATCAGGAAATGGTTTGTGAGAAATTTTGGTAGAGATTTAAAAATATACATATATACTATAATAAATAATTTATCTGATAGATAAAAACATTGAGGGCAACACGGTGGCACAGTGGGTAGCACGTTCACCTCACAGCAAGAAGGTCGCTGGTTGGAGCCTCGGCTGGATCAGTATGTGTTTCTGTGTGGAGTTTGCATGTTCTCCCCGTGTTGGCGTGGGTTTCCTCCGGGTGCTCCGGTTTCCCGCACAGGTCCAAAGACATGCAGTACAGGTGAATTGGGTATGTTAAAACTGACTGTAGTGTATGAGTGCGTATGTGAGTGTGTATGGGTTTCCCAGTGATGGGTTGCAGCTGGAAGGGCATCCGCTGCGTAAAAACATATGCTGGATAAGTTGGCGGTTCATTCCGCTGTGGCGACCCCAGATTGATAAAAAATAATAACTAAGCCGAAAAGAAAATGAATGAATGAATAAAAACATTGAAATAAAAGTTTTATTAAGATGACTGAACATCTATAAAAGCCAAACCAATTATAAAGCTGGATTGAAATAATAAAATTATTAGAATAATTAGACATTAATACAAACAATTATTTAATATAATTCAAATAAATGCATGACAAAAAAATCTAAATTATTTTATATATAAAAATACAAAGACAAAAGGCTAATTTGATTAAATAAAGAGCTAATAAATATAAGTTGTATAAGGACTAGAAAATAGAAAACAATTTTATGGTGACATAATGAATAGTAATATTTGTTTTTAATGACAATTCATTCATTCATTCATGCCTCACAGCAAAAAGGTGGCTTGTTCGAGCCTCAGCTAGGTCAGTTGGCATTTCTGTGTGGTTTGCATGTTCTCCCCGTGTTTCCTCCAGGTTCTCCGTTTCCCCACAGTCCAAAGACATGCACTATAGGTGAATTGGGTAAGCTAAATTGTCCGTAGTGTATGAGTGTGAATGAGTGTGTATGTTTCCCAGTGATGAGTTGCAGCTGGAAGGGCATTTTCTTTTCAGCTTAATCAGGGGTCACCACAGCGGAATGAACCGCCAACTTATCCAGCATATGTTTTTCACAGCGGATGCCCTTCCAGCCACAACCCAGTACTGGGAAACACCCATACACTCCCATTCACAAACATACACTACGACCAATTTAGCTTACCCAATTCACCTATAGTGCATGCCTTTTTGACTGTGGGGGAAACCGGAGCACCCGCAGGAAACCCACACCAACACAGGGAGAACATGCAAACTCCACACAGAAATATCAACTGCCCCAACCAGGGCTTGAACCAGCGAGCTTCCTGGTAAGAGGTGATTGTGCTACCCACTGCGCCACCATGATGCCCTTTTTTAGAACCGTTCATAATAAAAATATTTTCACCATAGAAATTGGGCCTCTATACAAGAAACTATACAAATGCATTTTCGGATGGTGGTGAAGACAAGGATGATCATATTTGTGGTCACCACATCACACTATTGGAAAATACACGTTTTTAACAGGATTGTTGATTTAACGGTCATGAAAATAATTGAAATAACTCAATTAATCTTCCACTGGCAGTCTATGTTTGAGAAAGTATAAATGTTATTATTAAATGTCTCTTTTGCTGATATTTTTGAGGAATCCTTGGTATTTTTTAAGATTAAGTTTTTGAAACTGTGGAAAGGTTTATTGCAACCCAGGCTCATTCTGAATACGTACCGCTATATACATTTCTGGATAACGCCAAATATATCCCAGCAGCTACGTTTTCTTGCAGTTTTCGCTAATCCATCAGAGGCACTGTGGATGCTTTTTGAGATCTCTTGCAAATGCCATTTGCGCCTGCTGTTCTCACGTAAATCCACCAGAGGCCGCTGTCAACTGCCTGACTGAGCGATCGACTGACCCACCACCTCTCCTTCCCTAAACCCAACCAACAGTGTTTTCAAAAGCAATCCAGAAAAAGAAAAGACTTCGCGGGCGCCTGATTTTTACCACGTTTTTAGATCTTACTACATTCTCACCCTGTTATTTACTTGTTTATTTTATTTTTTGGCTTACCTGCTTTCTGAAACCGTTCTTTGCCGGACTCGTTTCCCATTGTCGTGGTCAACTCCGCTCCACATGACAAGTCCGCCAACATATGCGGCGAGCCACTGGACAAAATGGTAACAGCGGACAAGCCGTCCACACAGAGGTAAGCGTCAGCTGGTAAGTGTGAAAAGCAACAGCCTCATACCGCCCCATAGCATTCGTTTTAAAAAACGAAATGCACCCATGCGTACTTCTGGCTACATAACTCGCGATCTCCAGAAATGTATATAGGGCTACGTTTTCAGAATGAGTCCATGTTGGTTTATTGCGCCCTTGCACAACCAAACAAACTTACTCTTTTGAAATACTGTCTAATGACATTGGTATTACAAAGTTGAGGTGGTTTATAAGGACATGGCTAATGTCCTCACAATTGAAATGGTTAAAAATCTAAATTAATGTTTTTTATTATTTTTATTATTATTATTTCTTAGTTTTTTTTTGGTTGATGTTATGCACCATTGTTGTGACGAATCTAATGAAAGACAATATGGAGAAAAAAAAAACAAGCAAGTGTGTGCGTATGTTTTGTGCCCTCTTTGCAAATTATAAATGTATTATGATTTTGTAGTAAAATAAGACATTTATTTGCAAGATTGACTGGCTTACTCATGCAAGGGTTTGTGAGCAGTTCTCTAGCATCCTTCTTCTGGAAGGACGGTTGGATGATGGAATCCTAGGAGGAAGAAGTCACAAACGACAACATTTTATTTCAATACACAAAATACCGCCGACATGAAGTGAGTTTATATTGTTCTCCACTGACCAGAGGCCTGGTCATCGTCTCCACATCATTAATGCGGGCCCTCATTTCGTCCTGTGAAATCTGTGTATATTCGTCCACGAAGAGCAGCTGCCTCCTCCTCCTCTTCTTCACCTCTGGTTCAGGGCTCAGTACAGCAGCCTGACACAAACACAGATCACACACGTTGGTCAAAAACTGTGGTGCAGATCTTGGCGTACTTGTCATACACCGTGTACCTGTGTATACCCTATAATTCACTTCTGCAGAATAAAGAGACGCCTAACAGTGGCACACACCTCTAGACGAGGACTTATTTCTCCCACCGCCTGCTGTCTCTTGGGTTCAACCCCTGTTTCCTCTTCAGGTGGAGGTGATGGTATGGGCACAGGCGCGGATACGGGGGTCTTTTCTCTTTCTTCTATCACAGGCATCTCCATGGGCAGCCCCAAATCCTCCTCTGGGAGCAGAACAGCATCCTGACTTGATGCACCGGTGATTTGTGCACTGAAAAAAGCATGATGTTAAAGAGATAGTTGGCCACAGAAATGCAATCAATATCCATCTTATATCTTCTTCTGAATGTGTATGACTTTGATTTATTGGTTTATTGGCATCTATACCACTGTAGGTAAATAGCTGGAAAGATTATGAAATGCAGTTAACCTGAAAACTATTTGCTGCAGAGATCCGTGTGGTTCTGAATATGATGATCATTTAAAGTAACATTATATGCATACTCATTTGAATGATCACTCAGCAAGAATAACTGAAAGTGAATGAAGCCTTGCCAATTTAAGTCACAAATAGCCACATGGCTCTTCCTTTATACACAATTAGATAACGTAGAAGTTCTAGCCCCTCTTCTATGGAAGGTAAATCCTGCCAATTTTAAATAAATCAAATAAACATTGGAAATTAAAATGAAAACCACATTAACAATTTAATTAAGAACACAGTTTGCAAAATATCTGCCAAAATTGAAAATGAAATTATTTAGTTTTCATTTTAACTGTGACAACACATCGTCCCTGTCAATTCGATAATTAAAATGAAGTTGCCGATTTAACATTTCATTCTCATTAGCTCTTCCATTACAATTAATTAGATAACGTAGAAGTTCTAGCCCCTCTTCAGGCTTCTCCTGCAATTGAAAATTTTTTTCTATGCATTTGATGCTTTTCTTATTATGTGGGACAAAACAAAGGGGACAAAAATTATAGAATTTTTAGATCACACCACATTCAATAGCTTCCACAATTTATATAACTGCATGCTATGGTTAAACTAGTAATCACAAGTATTTGTAAAAATTTAAATCACCAGGAAATAGAGCGACTATATGGAGGTCAGAAGAGAGAAAAATGACAAACTAATAATGAATTTACTTGAATCAATTTCTGTTAAATAAAATGTACTTTTCTTACCCCCTTAACAGTTTTTAAGCAAAACATTACTTATAATTTGGCCTAAACTTGGTTAATTCTAATAATCGTTAAATAAAACAAGATTTAAGAGCTCAAGTAATTTTGCTGAAAATTTTTGTTATAAAAAAGTTTTTCTTGATTTACAATGTTAATAACTCATAACTTTACATTTTTTTATCATTCTATGACAACTGTGTCTAAAACAAAATTTTATTTATTTATTTATTTATTTATTTATTTATTTTTTACATTCCATCAGAACTTCCCAACGTGCCCCAGTAACATATTTCAGATTGTAAAAAATTTACACGGCGCCCTCTAGTGGATTTTCAAAATCAAAAACTGCAAGTATATGTAGCTCAGAGTTATGGGATCAAATTTCTGTCTAAAGTATCATGGTCGAGGATCAAAAAATAATAAGCGTAAATCAAAATATTGACGGTGCATGTAAAATTAAAATAAGCAAAATTGAAAACTAAACAAAACAAGAAACGATGAGGTTGCGTACTGAAAGATAAAGGGCTCTATTTTTACGATCTAGGCACAAAGTCTAAAGCGCATGGATCAAAAGCATCATGCTGTGTGTTTACACCTGACGCGGTGCGCGTGAATAAATTGCACTATTCGCGCGTAAGCAGATGCTTGAACATTTTGAGTTTACTCGCTTCATTTGCGTTTCAATTTCACTTCACAACAGACATGGATTCGCGTGATGGGCAGGGCTTCTGTTTGCTCAGTGACTGTAGCTTCGTTGTTAAATGGCTAACATGGATTTTATTGAAAGAATAGCTGTGTTTATGTGCTTTATGAAGGCTGAAAAACAGCATCAATTCATTTGAGCTGTGTTTGAGTGCATTAGATCCTCAGAGTTTATAAACTCTTCCAGAAACTTAACCTGGATGAGGGAAGCCTTTAGCGGTGCTTCTGACTGAGCCGAGCCCAGTTTGACGAACTGCTGTCTGGTGTCAGCTGGAGGATTTCCCCCGGGACACCAACAACAGGCGCTACGTTATAAGCACGCCCCTACAAGAGAAAGCTCCTGATTGGTTAACGCGGCGTAAATGTCCCCTGAAGTTCAGATTTTCTAGCTTGAGCGATTCGCGCGAAATGACGTCAAGCGGGTCAATCGCGCAAAACGTTTAACTTGCGCAACTTCATTTGGAGCAAATCGCGCCGCCTCATTTGCGCGTATTACGCCGCAAGATGTCTATTCGTGTTTTTGTATTGACTTCACTCACGCTTAACGCTTCTTCTGCATCTGGTGTTAACGCAGCATTAAGGGCGTGTCCAAATCCACTTTTGTTATTTTATTTTTATTTTTGTTATTCTTATTCTCTGATCAGATTCTCATCTCCCATTTCCTTTAAGAGTCAGTTGCTTCGCCCCATGGTGTTTTTGCTATTTACACAGTGGACTTTGTAAGTGGATAAACTGAACACTTCACTATGAAGAAAACAGTTAAACAGACCATCTGCAGCACAAGGTTAAAGAACGAGCCTCCTCCATTCGGCCTCTTTATTTTCTCTTTTTCTTTACTTTGACTCCTCACTTTACTCCTTTACTTTTGTGGATAAGAAAACAGAGGAAACTCACTCCCCTGAAGACATCTATTAGTCTACATCAGGCATGGGCAAACTTGATCCTCGAGGGCCGGTGTCCCTGCAGAGTTTTGCTCCAACACTAATCAAACACACCTTGAACACCCTAATTAGTGTCTTCAAGATCACTAGAAAGCTACAAGCATGTGTGTTTGATTAGGGTTGGTGCAAAACTATGCAGGGACACCGGCCCTCCAGGATCGAGTTTGCCCACCCCTGGTCTACATATTTAATTTCATTTGTTAAGTACAAAGTTTCGTTTGAAAACTATTTTTAAATTCAGTTCTAATTTCCAGCAAACTAATAAATGAACAATAATAATAAAGTGTGATCAAAAAACTGAGTTATATCCAAACACATGTCCTATTCTTAGCCCCGACAGGAGGACAAATCTAAACTTGTTTTTATTAAAACAAATATAAATATGCATATAATAAATAATACTGCTGAAAATAATAATATTATTCAAATACAGATTTTCATGAATAAACTAAAAAAGCCCCCTGACATGAAAAAGGCATGGAGGCAGTGGTTTTTATATTTATGTAGAATATATATATATATATATATATATATATATATATATATATATATATATATATATATATATATATATATATATATATATATATATATATATATATATATATATCTATATATATATATAGATAGATAGATAGATATATTTTTTACATTTTAATCCTTTATTTTTCATTTGTAAAGATATTTGTGTTTTGCTGTTAATCCTGTATCTATTAAGCAATGTGTAAGCGTTTGGACCCACAAAGGTGCATAACTAACGCACCCCGCGCTGGACTTTAGACCTTTTTAGAGCTTTCAGTTGGTCAGTGGTGCAGTCTATTTCAGTTCCTCAAAATAGCAACGCCCCAACAATGCACCTCCTTTAAAGACTGGAACACCCATGAGTCCATAAAGAGGCACAAATGGATTTGCTATTTAAACAACGTTAAGCACAAAATGTGAAAATTACTGTTGCGCTGGTCTGAAAATAGCAATAAATCAAACCATACACGTCTTGCGCTTTATTGCGCCGGCTGTCTGATAGGACCCAATGAGTGTGAATCAAAAATAAAAACGCGTTTAGACAAAATGTTTTTCTGCTCATATTTGACTGTTTTGAGTGCTCACGTCTTTTCCTCTTCGCTCTTGTTTCCACATTCTGTGGTTACTTTCCAAAAGATGCCATTTGACTTTCAATTAAATCACAGGTTTCAATCATCATTGGTCCACTAGTCGAGTTTGGCAGTTGCTCCTCTAGCCAAACACATTTTCATTTTTGATTTATGCTCATTATCTTTTGGTACCTCACTGTTTCTTAGTTTAGTTTTCACTTTTGCGCGTTATAATTTTACATACAACGTCAATTTTTTGATTTACACACATTATTTATCTATCCGCGACTGTAAAAATTTAGGCAGGAATTTTGTCTCATACAGGGAACACATTTCTGAGTTAGCAAAAATGTAGACCTGGGCACATATCTCCAATGAGCCTGGGTTGGTTTCTAATTGTTAAAGTCTGGGTGAAAAAAAATAAATAAATGGTTAAAAATGCTAATTTATCTAACCAAAAGGGATTGTGTGTTAATGTTTTGGATTTTCACAGGAACTTAATATCCTTCAAGCTCTTTTTTTTCCAAACATGAGACATTTTTTTAATTTTTTGTTCACCAATTTAAGTGTAAATGAGTTTGTAATTCTCTCTACATACAGATCCAAAGAGGCTGATATCGTCAGATCTCTGGCTGTCTCTCTCTCCACTGCTGCTCTCTCCAGCTCTCTTTCCTCAGACATCATCAGCTCTCTGTCCTCCTCTATTCGCTCTCTCTCTCTGTCTATCTCCATCTGTCTCTCATCTTCACCTGCAAAAACACATTCCCTTCTCAAATCTGAATCTTATAAAACAACATGACAGAAATGGCTGAGTAACCGCTGAGCACCATATCTGGGCTTTACTAGCAGTGATGGTTCTAGACCACAGTAAATCTAGAAGTCAGCTAATAAAATAAGTTAAGATTAAAAGAATTTATGATGTTATAAATATTTTATAGGGCGACATGGTGCCTCAGTGGTTAGCACTGTCGCCTCACAGCAAGAAGGTCGCTGGTTTGAGTCCCGGCTGGGTCAGTTGGCGACCCCTGATGAATAAAGGAACTAAGCCGAAGGAAAATGAATAACTGAATGAAATATTTTATATAAATATATTAGGAATAGTCAATGGTCTGACCTTTGGTTTTATCTGTGATGCAGTACATGATGCATCAGTGAATAATGCCATGAATTATCTAAATATGTCACATCTGGCACATATATGGCCTTTATTATACTTTATTTAACTCATGCATTTAATGTCTGGAAAGGACTTTTTTATTTACAGGTGCTGTATAAGAGGTTTTCAAACTGCATGTGTGTGATAGGGGGTTTGGGGAATATTTCAATAAAAGTAAAGAATTAAAAACTTTGTTTTATAATAAATTATTTAACTAATAAATGTGTAAATGAACTCTAAATAAACTATAAAAGCAAGTAAACAAAAGCCAGATTGGAATAGTTTAATTTTCAAAATAATTAGCCAAAAATAACACAACCAAATATGATAAAATACAACAAAAATACATAATGCTAAATCCAAATAACACATATAATCAAATACATAATGAAAGAGCAATTTTATTTTGACTAATTAATGGTAATTGACTGCATTGTTTTAAGGTGAGTGCTCGCGAATGATTTATATGGGTGAATGTAAACAAACAAATGAATAACTTCTCAATTGATCAAGTATGACTCTGCCATCTCTAGAAGTAAGCTAATAAAATAAAATAAAAATAAAATGTTACATACTAAATATTATTTTTAATAAGCCAATTAAACAAGTTGTTACATGAGCCTGACTGAAAACTAATTTTATAATAATAATAATAATTTATTTTTATATACTGTAGTGACTTTAAAACGTAATTCTCAGAGCGCTAAAATTGAATCATTCAAAACAGATAGATAAAGGCGACGCAGTGGCGCAGTAGGTAGTGCTGTCGCCTCACAGCAAGAAGGTTGCTGGTTCGAGCCTCTGGGTTAGTTGGCATTGGAGTTTGCATGTTCTCCCTGCGTTCGGGTGGGTTTCCTCCGGGTGCTCCGGTTTATTAAGCTAAATTGTCCGTAGTGTATGAGTGTGAATGGATGTTTCCCAGTAATGGGTTGCGGCTGGAAGGGCATCCGCTGCGTAAAAACGTGCTGGATAAGTTGGCGGTTCATTCCGCTGTGGTGACCCCAGAATAATAAAGGAACTAAGCTGAAAAGAAAATGAATAACAATAGATAAAACATTCAAATATCTAGAACCATAAAAACATAAAACAAACCAAGAATGCACACCTCACGAACAGGTGAGAATTAAGTTGTGAGATTTCAAGGCTGATTTAAACAATTTAAAAGATTCAGCGTGTTTAATGTCCTAAGGGAGAGAGTTCCAGAGCCTCGGAGCCAGGTAAGAGAAAGCCCGGTCACCCATAGGGCACAGACGATTGGAGGGGACTGTTAAAAAACCAAAGTCAGAGGAATGGAAGTCACGTGAAAGGGAGCACCGTGTTTAAGTTCAGACAGATAGTGTGGAGCCAAACCATGCAGGGCCTTGTATGTAAGCATGAGGATTTTAAAATCAAAACAGAATCTGACTGGTAGCCAATGGAGAGGTTCCAAAACTAGTTTTGAACATACTGTTTTTTTTATGTTCATTTTGGAAACGCCAGCTATTAACGTAAGGCATTGCAGTAGTCTAAGTGGGAAAAAATTTAAGTATTAATCAGTTTTTCTGCCACAGAAAAAGACAGCATGGGGTGGATTTTTGAAATGTTTTTGAGATGAAAAAATGAAGTCTTTACAGCGGTCAGCATGTGGGGGTCAAATGTTTCATTTTTGTCAAATATTACCCCCAAGTTGTATACTTTGGTCTAAACATAAACGACAGGGCCATCTAGGTTCAGTGTTGGGCAGTAGCGTCGACTAGTTTAACTACATTTTTCAGTAGCGTGGCGGTGGCGTCGCTACTTTATAAATCCAATAGCTTTTCAGTAGCGAAGCTATTTTATTAGTCAAGTAGCACAGTAGTGTCCATACAAGCTACATTTACCAAACACAGATCAACAAGTGATGGCACTAACATTCACAGAGCTGTGAGGCCGGTGTCTAGCCGATGAGAGTAAATCCATATGATGGCGAGAATGACAATTTCTTCTTCTTCCTGTTTTACGATGTTGACAACTTTTTGGTGCGTTACTGCCACCTCTCGCTCTTGTCGATGACGTCGCAAATCAATGATTGGGCCGACACGAGAAACTTGCTTGATGGAAATATATATAGTATATATAGGAAGTATATATATAGTTTACTATTGGAGTATATATATATATATATATATATATATATATATATATATATATATATATATATATATATATATATATATATATATAGTTTACTGTTGTAAAGGCTAAAGTATACTACGGTAATTACTATTATTTCATGATAGTTATTAATGATACTACAATATGTAAGTTGGTGTAATTTAATGCTTATTCATAAATATTTCCCTTTACTATACATTACTATAGTATTTTAGATGCGCAACACCTGGTTGTATTTTATTTTTTGTTTTTGCTGTTATATGCTACAATTTGTTTCTGTTTGGTACAATATTATTTACAGTAAAGAACTGAACTGAACAATTCTGCCTCATATGATTCATTGACAGTTTTAGTGATCACTAAGATATGAATGATAATTTAAGTTGCTTCGATTTAAAAATAAAAATTGCAAAAATAGCTTAAATGTAGCTAAGCTACTTTTGCAAAGTAACTTTAGCTTAGCTTGCTACATTTCCCAGGGTATACCTTTTAGTGTAGTTAAGCTACATTTTAAGTAGTGTAGCTAATAGCTTAGCTCACTACATTTTTCAAGTAGCTTGCCCAACACTGTCTAGGTTAATTTTAAGAGGTTTAGTTTCACGCAGTTAGTTGGAAGAACCAATAACCATAACCTCTGTCTTGTTAGTGTTCACATTTTACATTACTTTAATAGCTGCTTTCTCTTTCTATCCTCTGCATTATTGCTTAAAATCACTATTTAAAAAGAAATGCAGCCATTGTGTGGTTGCAAACCTACATCACGTTCATGATATTGCATCAAATGGATCTCGCATTCCACTGCACCTTTAAAAAACAATCAGCTGTTTTTTTTTAGAAGCAAAGACTCATTTGGTCTGAATGAGCCCTAATGGCAGACGGCTGCTTCTCACTCAGGTCTGTCTCTGCTAATGATCACTAATGGGCGTGGCTTTCCCCCTCTGATGACATGTAGAAAGGGAGAATGTCAATCAAAGTGTTTCTGCAGACTGTTTTTATCAAGTGTGTTTATAAAAATATAGAATTAAGTCTTTTTTACCATTAGAAACTGGTTATATTCACATTTTGTTGCCACATAACTGTGCTTAAACCTCTTATAAAAGCATTTTATAATATTTTATTTTTACATAATAGGTCCCCTTTAAAACATACAGAAGAGAACATTTGGAAATAAGGTTTTTCATGAAAAAATCAGCTAAACATTCTTGAAATTTTGCTATGTGGGTGGTTTGAGTGAATATATGCTGTATCTGTATCCGGCACCTGGATAATTGCAGCCCCTGATTACGGGTTTGAGTGAAACCAGCATGTCGCGATTACTCACGCTCAAGAAAGTGGTCCGGCTGCTCCAGCAGTAGTTCGATCATATTGGCCTCCTGCAGATCTGCTCCTTCAAACTGAAACAGTCAGGACAGACAGAGATCTGAATGCACAACTGGATTTTCAGTAGTAATGATGGAGATATGGGCGGATGGACAGATGTACCCAACACAGGCTCATTGTGAATACGTAGCCCTGTATATATTTCTGGAGAGCGCAAATTATGTAGCCAGAGGTACATACGGCTGCATTTCGTCTTTCAAATGAATGCTACGGGGCGGTATGATGCCGTTCCTTTTCTCGCTTACCAGCTGACCACTTGTCTCCGTGTGGATAGCTTTTCTGCTGTTACCAGATATCCCAGTGGCTAGGCGTGTACGTCAGGTGGTTTTGAGATGCAGAGCAGAGTTGACCATGACAACAGGGTTCGAGTCTGGCGAAGAACAGTTCCAAGAAGCAGGTAAGACAAAAGGCAAAAAATTAAACCTGGAAAACCTGCTAAGATCTGAGAACGTGGTAGAAATTAGGGGGCTTTTCTTTTTCTGGGTTGCTTTTGAAAACACTATTGGTTGAGTCAGTCAGTCAGTCAGTAAGTCAGTCGACAGCAGCCTGTGAATTTAGGTTGAATTTATGCAAGAAAAGCAAGCGAGAATGGCACTCACAAGAGAAATTTGAGATCTCAAAAAGCATACACAGCGGCCTTTAGTGGATTCGTGAAAACAAAAACCACAAAAAAATCGACCTCCTGGGACGTATTTTGCACTCTCCAGAAAACTATACAGGTGTATGTATAGATAATGAGCCTGGGTTGGATGTACCTGTGGCTCAGGCATGATGAGTGGCTCTGGTTCTGTCAGAGTGATGGACTCCTGGCTCGCTGTGATGCCTGCAGACAGAAGAAGAAGCTTTAAAATATGTAAAAAATTTTAGATTTGAGGAGTTCAGATACAAAAGCCTCTAAGTGCTGTCTGAAATTATCATCTAAAATGAGCTTTTTTTCAGGATCCTGTGTGTACGACCAGTTATTTCACTTTTGTGTGAATGAATATGTTATTTTCATTGTCTTTAAGGTGAAATAACTGATCATAAACATAGGAGGCTGAAAAAAATGCTAATTTTAGAAAAAAATATTTAGATGGCATTTCGAGAGCTTTGCATCTGAACTCTTCATTTCTTTATGTATATTTTAGTGTGAATTATGAAGTGCTCACCATCTGAAGGTGGTGATGGCTGACTAGCAGGCGGGACAGACTCTGGTAAAACCTTTTCACGTCTCTGAACCACAGTATACGAGATTAGACCACACATGACTAGCAAAAACCCTTCTTTAAAGGCACAATATGTAAAACCTAATCTAAAAACACTGGTTTTATATACAGTTGAATTAAAATTATTAGCCCTCCTGTGATTTTTTTCTTTTTCAAATATTTCCCAAATAATGTTCAACAGAGCAAGGAATTTTTCACAGTATTTCCTATAATATTTTTTCTTCTGGAGAAAGTCTTATTTGTTTTATTTCGGCTAGAATAAAAGCAGTTTTTATTATTTTTTTAAAACCATTTTAAGGTCAATATTATTAGCCACTTAAGCTATTTTTTTCGATTGTCTACTAAACAAACCACTGTTATACAATGACTTACCTAATTCCCATAACTTACTTAATTAACCTAGTTAAGCCTTTAAATGTCACTTTAAGCTAAATACTAGTATCTTAAAAAATATCTAGTCAAATCTAAAAATATCTAGTAATATCTAATTTTGAGTGTGACTCCAAATCCAGACCTCCATAGGTTAATAAATCTGATTTCCATAGATAATGTTTGTGTAATTTTGTTGTCAGCACAATTAACTAAGTAAAGAACAAAGTATTTAATAAGAATATTTCATTCATTCAGATCTAGAATGCGTTATTTTAGTGTTCCCTTTATTTTTTTGAGCAGTGTATAATAATGACAGATCACAGGTAGAAATAACAATAACTTTAAACGTTTAGTCATTAAGACTCACAGTTTTTTTATGTTTTTAAAAGTAATTTCTTTAGCTAATCAGTTATTAAATATATCTTAATGAAATGTATTCCTGTGATGACAAATGACAAGACAAGACTCCTGATTTTCTGCTCGAGAAACATGTTGAAAATGATTGAGCTGCTTAATATACTTTATTTGTAGAAAACTACAGATACATTTTTAGGATGATTAATTAAATAAATTAAAGATAAAAGTGAATTTTATATTTTCATAATTTTTTAAAAACATCTTTATTTTAAATTTTCAGTTTACTGCTTCCTCGATTATTAAAGTATATATACGTAAATGACTAACTAAATCAGTCATCCCAAACTATTGAAGGGCAGTGTACTAACCCTCAGAGCTTCTTTGTAATTCTGAGTAACATGCACCTGTATTAAGCTGCTTGGACTTGGCAGGCCGTACTCCATGATCCCAAAGAATGGATCTCTCGCACCCTCGGTTTCATCAAATAAGGCAACAGCATCGGGGATCATGTGACTCTGCCTGAGAGGAAGCAGAAAATTGATTTACCATGAATGTCACTTATTATATGCTTCAAGTTCTGAATCTTTTTTTCATTCATTTTGTATGTTTATCCTGTCGTTGCTCTATCCTAATGTTTCTCAACCACATTCCTGGAGGACCACCAACACTGTATGTTTTGGATGTTACCTTTGTCTGTCACACTTATTACAGGTCTTTCAGTCTCTGCTATTGAGCTGATGATCTGAATCAGGTGTGTTTGGTTAAGGAGAGATGGAAAATGTGCATAGCTGGTGGTCCACTAGGAACATGGTTGAGAAACACCGCTCTAACATAATATTATGTATCAAAACTGTACATTTTGCTTCCTTTTAACTAGGGATGTCCAGATCCGACCACGTGATTGGAAATCGGGCTTGATCACGTAGTTTCAGACTCCATCAGGATAGGATGTATACCTGTTACAGACTCGGTCCCAGTCATTCCCCTCACTGGCCAGCAGAGGTCACCATCCCCGGACTTTTAAGCATTACATCATCCATCTGAAGTGATTGTGCACACACCTGAACTGAATCTAGTTAACGACCCAAGCTTCCTATATAAGCCACACTCAAACACCAGTTCATTGTGAAGTCTTGTTTAGCCCCGGCCAGCATTACTGAGTGGGTTTTCCTGTCTGATCTTCTGAGAATCACCCCGGACTGTTTCTGACTCTGAGTTGACTTCTGCCTACCCACTACCCTTGCTTTTTACACGGACTCTGAACCACGCTGCCTGCCCTCGACCCAAGCCTGTCTAACGGATTCTGAACCACTCTGCCTGCCACTGATCTGTGACTGGTAAATCACTCTGTGTCTGTCAGCCGCCAGCCCCAAGACCATTATTGATTACTGTTGATGTGTGTTCACACTTTAGTGCGTATTGGATGTTTGACTGTGACTAATAAATACTGCATAATGGATCCCTCCGTGTCAGTCTCCACGTTACAATACCTCCCACTCAGGACTCGAATATATATTTTTATATACAGTTGAAGTCAAAACTATTAGCCACCCTTTTAATTTTTTTTCTATTTTTAAATATTTCCTAAATGATGTTTAACAGAATTGTTCATTTCATATGTCTGATAATATTTTTTCTTCTGGAGAAATTCTTTTTTTTTTGTTTACTTCGGCTAGAATAAAAGCAGCTTTTATTTATTTTTTTTTTTATAGTCTACAGAACAAACCATCGTTAAATAATTTGCAGATTACTTGCCGATTACCCTAACCCCCCTAGTTAACCTAATTAACCTAGTCAAATATTATTTACTGTCATCATGACAAAGATAAAATAAATCAGTTATTAAAAATGAGTTATTAAAACTAAGTTTAGAAATGTGTTGAATAAATCTTCTCTCCATTAAACAGAAATTGGGAAAAAAATAAACAGGGTCTTTTAATAAACCTTGCTTTAACTATAGATGTGTTAAAAAATAATGAGAATATGTGTGTATGTATATATGTATGTATGTGTGTGTGTATATATATATATATATATATATATATATATATATATATATATATATATATATATATTCTCATTATTTTTTAACACATCTATAGAAACAGCATCATATGATAGGCATGATATCACTTTGTTGCAGGGATGCTATTGGTTAAATCTCAACAAAGTAGAATGTGGAAGCAGAAAGTGCGAGCATGTCTGCGGTCTGGAGGTATTATAAAGTTGATGATGACAACATTGCCATAGCCAACTGTGAGATATATAAACTTGGGATTGCCTGCTGGGTGTTTAAGTTGAGGTGCTATTTCATTGTGTAATAGTTTTTTTACATATTTACTGTTGTACTAAAGTTCAAAAGTTAGGAATTGATGTTATTTATTACTTGATTGTTCAAGTTGCCTCACAAAAGTGCTCTGTTTGTTAACAGAGTTGTTGAATGTTAAAATAAGTTGAATTAAATAAATAATAAGGAACATCCTGGATCTGTTTCTTTTTATGTATTAAGTATCGGATCTGGTTTCAGTATTGGTAAATATTCAAAATCAAATGACTCGGACTCAAGGGCAAAAAAACCTGATCGGGACATCCCTACTTTTAACCGTAATACTGCTTGCTTTTAATTATAAAGGCTGCAAGCCTTTGTGGAGGACATTCTGCTTAATTTAACCATTCAAAACAGGCTAATAAATACTTCAGATGAAGAAAACTTAAAACATCATAAAATTAAAAGAACTAATATTTATGCACATTCCTTTCAAAAGGATACTGATGTTAATGTACTGGTTAACTGGTAGCTCAGTGGTTAGCACTGTCGCCTCACAGCAAGAAGGTCGCTGGTTCGAGTCTCAGCTGGGCCAATTGTCATTTCTGTGTGGTTCTCCCGAAGTTGGTGTGGGTGTCCTCCGGGTGCTCCAGTTTCCTCCACAGTCCAAAGACATGCGTTATAGGTGAATTGGATGAACTAAAATTGTTCGTAGTGTATGTATGTGTGTGAACATGTGAGTGTGTATTGGTGTTCTCCAGTACTGGATTGCGGCTGGAAGGGCAACTGCTGCATAAAAAATATGCTAGAATAGTTGGTGGTTCATTCCGCTGTGGCGACCCCTGATAAATAAGGGACTAACCTGATGTGAAATGAATGAATGAATGAATATCAGCCTATTGGCCTAAATCCTAACAATGTGAAAGATGTTCATAAAGAAGCATGTATAAACAATAATATAACCCCTGACCTGGTATCTTCCTCCATCAAATCAATGTTAGCCTTTCGGTTTAGACGGAGCAGCTTGTCAATCGCCCCCTGAGTGTCCTCTAAGGAAACATGAGCAATCTGTTACAGTAAAACAGTAAAAATAACAAAAAACATTCACTCTAAAACATGATAGGTTGTCTCAACCCTATTATGGGTGTAATACGGACTGAACCAACTGCTGGGTTAATTTTTTTAATTAAATTAATATGACTAAATTTAACCCAATATTCAAGTTAGTCCATATTTTACCCAATTTGAGCTTAGGTTGTTTTGGTATTTTTTGACAGATTAAATCAGTAGCTTTTGAACAACCCAGGCTCATTCTGAAAAAGTACCGCCATATAAATTTCTGGAGAGCACCAAATATGTGACAGGAGGTACATTTTTTTTTGCACTTTTTGTTTTTGCAAATCCACTTGAGGCTACTGTGTATGCTTTTTGAGATCTCAAATTTCTCTCACGAGTGCCTTTTGCGCCTGCTCTTCTCATGTAAATCCACCAGAGGCTGCTGTTGACTGACTGACTGACCAACTGACTCACCCTCCTCCTTCCCCACACCCAACCGATAGTGTTTTCAAAAGCACCGATTGACCCGCCCACCCACTGCCCTAAACCCAATTGACAGTTTTAAGAATCAATCCAGAAAAAGAAAAGCCCTCACGTGATTTTTACCACGTTTTCAGATTTTATCACATTCTCACCCTGTTATTTACTTGTTTATTTTATTGTTTTACTTCTGTTTTTGTCGTACCCGCTTTCTGGAACCGTTCGTACATGGCGAGCTAACTGGACAAAAAATCGGGCAAACTGGCAACAGCGGGAAAGCTGTCCCGCGCCGTATTGTTCATTTTAAAGAAAAAATCCAGACATATGTACTTCTGGCTACATAATTCACGATCTCCAGAAATGTATATAGGGCTATGTTTTCAGAATGAGCTTATGTTGCTTTTAAATGTTTTATTAAAAATAATCAATATAATGTTTAAATTAGTTTATTATTGAATATTTTTCACCCTCAAAAAGAACTTCACCCTGATTTTACAGCAAAACCAACCTAATAAAAATTCACACTGCCTGTGGAAGACAAGTATGACTCCGTACTGCAGCTGAGAGGAGAGGTACAGGGAGAAACGGGGGCGGGGCAATCCTGCCATGGGGGGCGGGACTCTGACCAACACGAAATCCATGATGTCATTGCTGTAAAACACAATTATGACAACTTCAATGGAATAGAAATATGGGGTAAAACACATTAAATGATAATATGATATGAAAAATGAAATGACACAATGTTTTAAATGAATCAAATGAACTTTTAGTCATCTCAACTTTGACTAAAGATATAAAAAAAATTGTTGAAACCTGATTTAAATTAGTTGATGTAACAAAAACCATTGTTGTCATGATTTTATGTCATAGTTTTTACAGTATAGTCATCACAAATTTGTGAATTATTCATTCATTTTCCTATGTCCCTTTCTTTGTCAGGGGTCGCTACAGCGGAATGAACCGCAAACTTATTCAGAATATGTTTTACGCAGCAGATGCCCTTCCAGCTGCAACCCAGAACTGGGATACACCCATACACTCTCGCACAGACACTCATAAACAATAGCCAATTTAGCTTATTCAATTCACCTATAGCACACGTCTTTGGACTGTGGGGGAAACCGGAGCACCCAGAGGAAACCCAATAAGAGGAGAACATGCAAAATCCACACAGAAATGCCAACTGACCCAGCCGGGACTCGAACCAGCAACCTTCTTGCTGTGAGGCAACAGTGCTAACCACTGAGCCACCGTGTCGCCCTTACATTGTTCTTTCTTCTCTTTTTCTAAATGTTTCAGTTAAATGTTACTAGTTTCAGACTCATCGAAAGTAAAATAATGTTAATGTTACATTTGTATTAATGCTAAAAAAGTCAAATGGAAGAACATTCCAGGGTGAAACGTTTAAAGAACATTCAGCAATGTTTCTACAACTAACTGGGAATGTTCTTAGAACATACCGTATTTTGTATCCTAAGACGAAACAGTATATAAACTCTTCACCTATGAGGCCTGTGTCTAATGAACCCACGCATGTTACTGATTTCACTGTAGTACAGGGTGGGCCATTTATATGGATACACCTTAATAAAATGGGAATGGTTGGTATGGAACAAAATCAGTGTCGAATTTTAACAGTCGAATTTGAGCCACTGAATTTATGGAAGCAAATTTTTGAACTGAAATAAAATGAGCTGAAAATTACCTTTTGAACATTATACATCATATTTTTTAAGGGTTTTGAATATTTTGTAAGTGTAATCAGGAAATTGAATATGAATTGTATGAATACGTGTTTGAAATATTTTTAGTTGAAATATTCACAGCTTTAATATACAACTATGTTAAATTTCAGGAACTAAAAATACAAATCCTGGAATTCAAGTCATTAAAATTCAAGCACTTGTTAATTCGGTGTATTATTTTTTTCAGTTGTGCTATTGAACAAGATTTTTAATTCAATACTTTTGGGTATGGATTTTGTTCCATAGGTTGGTGATATTAACGTCCTGTTTGTGGCATATTAGTATATGTGAGGGGGCTCATGAAAGAATAAAGTTACGTTAAAAACAAGCACACCATTGTTTTCCTTGTGAAATTTCCAATAAGTTTGATGTGTCACATGACTCTCTTCCTATTGAAAAAACTAAAGTTGGATCCAAGATGGCGACTTCAAAATGGCCACCATGGTCACCACCCATCTTGAAAAGTTTGCCCCCTCACATATACTAATATGTCACAAACAGGACATTTATATCACCAACCATTCCCATTTTATTATTGGTATCCATATAAATACCAATAATTTATATATTATTACCCTGTAGAAATGTGATAATAATGAATCTGACCAGTCATTAGCTGCGTCTCAAATGGCACACTATACATTAATGCACCATGTACTTATGCACTTACACACTCAACAGCATAGTACATGTATGTAGTGTTGTCCCAAATGGAGCACTAATGTTTTTTACTAAGCGGAAATTCAAACCGTTTCCCTGAAGATGTTTGACGGTTGCCAAATCAGTGAAATAAATGACCAAACTATCAAATAATACCTGCTTTGAGTATAACCACATTCACCAACGGGAGGCGCTATAATCACAGTTTTGCTTTCACCATCCAAAATACATTTTTGTTTAATACATACAAGTTATCCAACATGTGCGCCCGATAGCTCCGCTCCCTCCGCTACGTGAGCAAACCTGCGGTCGTTGAGTGCGTGAAGTGTCCATCATTCCACACCTCATTTTATTGGCTGAATGAGTGCATCACCCGGGTAATTAAAGTGCACTTATTAATTTTAGAGTTTTCAGTGTGAACGCACTACTTGCACTATTTATACTACAAAATGGTGCAGAATAGTGCATAAGTATGCGATTTGGGACGCAGCTATTCATTCATTTATTCATTTCTTTTCGGCTTAGTCCCTTTAAAAATCAGGGGTCGCCACAGCGGAATGAACCGCCAACTTATACAGCACATGTTTTACACAGTGGATGCCCTCACAGCTGCAACCCATTACTGGGAAACACCCATAAGTTCTCATTCACAGACATACACTACGGACAATTTTAGCATTCCCAATTCACCTATAGCACATGTCTTTGGACTTGTGGAGGAAACCGGAGCACCCAGAGAAAACCCACACCAACACGAGGAGAACATGCAAACTCCACACAGAAATGCCAACCGCCCAGCTGAGGCTCGAACCAGCGACCTTCTTGCTGTGGGGCAACAGCATTACCTACTGCGCCACCGCATTGCCCACCAGTCATTCATGCTTTATTCTTAATTGAATATTAAGTCCACTAACCAGGTGTGCTGGACATTGACTTTGAGTAGATCTCTCCGACTTATCTTTCGTCCTTTAGTGGCAGCCAACCTGAACATAAAAGTTTTTACATGTATTATTAACATTCAGGAACTGCATTTGAAAGAAACAATATAAATGCAGATGTAATTTGACTAGGCATGGGATGATAACCAGTTTCAAGGTTTACCGCGGTTTGGAAAAGTCAAGGTTTTAAAACCGCAAACATTTTCTGTAAATTGTTCCTAAGGTATATGTAAAGGTTTTTTTGTTAGTTTTTTTAATGTTTTGTAAAGAAATTGTGTTTTTGAAACTAATATAGTTAGCAGAAGTCAATGATGTATTTTAATTATTTAGTCTGACATGTTTACTGTTCCAAAATATTATAAATGTTTCCTAAAATGAAATATATTGTCTGCAATGAGGAAAAAGTTCTTGTTTTTTACTAAGACATTTAAAAATAGGTTATTTTAGAGCAGTGATCAAAATACTGTGAAACTGTGATATTTTTATTCAAGGTTATCATACCGTCAGAATCTTATACCGGCCCATCCCTAAATTTGACCTATTACAAAATATAGAATATAACATCATGTGGTTAGTTAGGCTAGTAATAGAGTTGCCTCCATTATAAAGTTAGATTATTAAAATTCTATTACCATTGAACAAATTATTGATATCTATTTTTATTGTACAATAAATTGCACCAAAATATATTGCGATAAATGATATTATTGTCATTTGAAGACCATTTTATGCCACTCATTATACGACAATAACAATTCATGTACATTAAATATATGCATATTGCAAGTACACTCTTCCAAAGAACATCATATTTTATTCTTAAGAATATTTATTGTAATTATAGTCATTTTAACTATTTAATCAGGCACTGGAAACAGAATGTGAAAATGCATATCCTAAATAAATCATAATAAATGTTAACATAAAAGTGCAAGGTAAAAAATAACAGGCTGCGATATCTGCTAGCAGATCTATTTTCAGTTGTCAGACACCCACATGACAATATACTATAGTAATTTATGGTAAATACTACAGTGTTTTTTTAACCATACTAACACTGTCACCTCAAATAAAGATAGAGATGTTGCAGCAAAATGTTGCTAGAATTGTTTTTTTTTAATGTATGGGGGGGATACACTCACTAGTGCCAGGTTGGACCCCCTTTTGCCTTCAGAACTGCCTTAATCCTTCGTGACATAGATTCAACAAGGCACTGTAAATATTTCTCAGAGATTTTGCTCCATATTGACATGAGAGCATCACACAGTTGCTGCAGATTTGTCGGCTGCACATCCATGATGCGAATCTCCCATTTCACCACATCCCTATTGGTGCTCTATTGGATTGAGTTCTGGTGACTGTGGAGGCCATTTGAGTACAGGGAACTCATTGTCATGTTCAAGAAACCAGTCTGAGATGATTCATGCTGGAAGTAGCCATCAGAAGTTGAGTACACTGGGGTCATAAAGAGATGGACATGGTCAGCAACAATACTCAGGT
The DNA here is from genome assembly GCF_903798145.1 of Danio aesculapii. NCBI lineage: Eukaryota > Metazoa > Chordata > Actinopteri > Cypriniformes > Danionidae > Danio > Danio aesculapii. The sequence goes on along the minus strand of NC_079436.1, from coordinate 10,108,041 downwards.
ACTGTATATAACAATATTTGATAGGTATATACTCAGGCTATGGCGTTGACACGATGCTCAGTTGGTACTAATGGGCCCAAAGAGTGCCAAGAAAATATCCGCCACATCATACACCACCACCACCAGCCTGAACCGTTGATACAAGGCAGGATGGATCCATGCTTTCATGTTGCTGATTCCAAATTCTGACCCTACCATCCGAATGTTGCAGCAGAAATTGAGATTCGTCAGACCAGGCAACGTTTTTCCAATTTTCTATTGTCCAATTTTGGTAAACCTGTGTGAATTGTAGACTCAGTTTACTGTTCTTAGCTGACAGGAGTGGCAACTGATGTGGTCTTCTGCTGTTGTAGCCCATCTGCCTCAAGGTTGGATGTGTTGTGTGTTCAGAGATGCTCTTCTGCATACGTCCGTTGTAACAAGTGGTTTTTTAAGGAACTGTTTCCTTTCTATCAGCTGGAACCAGTCTGGCCATTCTCCTCTGACCTCTGGCACCAACAAGGCATTTGAACAACCCACAGAACTGCCGCTCACTGGATATTTTCTCTTTTTCGGACCATTCTCTGTAAACCCTAGAGATGGTTGTGCGTGAAAATCCTAGTAGATCAGCAGTTTATGAAATACTCATACCAGCCCATCTGTCACCAACAACCATGCCACGTTTAAAGTCACTTAAATCACCTTTCTTCCCCATTCTGATGCTCAGTTTGAACTGCAGCAGATCGTCTTGACCATGTCTACATGTCTAAATGCATTGAGTTGCTGCCATGTGGCTGATAAGAAATTTCCGTTAACAAGCAGTTGGACAGGTAGTGTACCTAATAAAGTGGCCGGTGAGTGTATATTGCATCAGCAAACATTATTGAGGTCATGTTCGCATGTTGTGCGATAAGTCGATATATTGATTATTGTGACAGGCCTAGCCATACAGTGAATATATAGGCCTACCTGTTGTCAAACATTTGAAGCCTCACACAGAATTGAAAACTTACCATATCGTGGCAAATCGCCCAGTACGATGATTGAGCACCGTGGGGTAGAAAAACATCGTGAAGACGTTGATGAAGTCAATATAATAAAGCAAATATGTAGCAAAAACTGCAACAGCGTCGTGATCACGGATGAAAATAAATTTCTGAGGTAAAATCCTATCTTTAAATAGGAAATCACTTCAAAGGTTGCTGAGGGGAAATTGTTTTTAAAACTCTACCAATCAGTCGTGGTTTTGAAACAGGGCAAACCAATCTTATTAAAACAGCAGTCTTATTGGGCTCTTGTTTCCATAATAATCCCTGTTTTGTTGTACGCACGACAGCATAGGCTAATTGAGAAGTATTAAAACCTTTTAGCCACATTCAAGCCATAAACCATGTGTGTTATTAAGTTACGTTTGCATTTTACGGCATTCAATTATTTGATCCTACTCGACTCTGTCACTGCACTGCCGCCTCACAGCAGGAAGGTCGCTGGTTCGAGCCCCAGCTGGGTCAGTTGGCGTTTCTGTGTGGAGTTGCATGTTCTCCCTGTGTTCGCGTGGGTTTCCTCCGCGTGCTCTGGTTTCCCCCACAAGACCAAAGACACGCGCTATAGGTGAATTAGATGATTGGCCGTGTGTGTGTGTGTGCGTGTGTGTGTGTGTGCGTGTGTGTGTGTGTGTGTGCAGGTGAAGGTGTATGGATGTTTCCCAATACTGGGTTGCAGCCTATTTTATACAGTCATTGGTTGTAGCTGGAAGGGCATCGGCTGTGTAAAACATATGCTGGATAAGTTGGTGTTTCATTCCGCTGTGGCGACCCCTGGTAAATAAATGGACCAAGGCGAAGGAAAATTAATAAATGAATGAAGTTGGCCCAGCAACCTCGACTGATTAATCCGCATTATTATTCATGAGGAGGACAAGAGTATTTATCTCTTGATATATTATATTATATTATATTATATTATATTATATTATATTATATTATATTATATTATATTATATTATATTATAATTTGAATGTGGCGATTCATTGCGTTGTGTAGACTCTAATAATCAGGGACTATAGCCCAGGAAAATTGTATTTAATTTTTTTATTTATGTCAAATCCTGTGCGCAGCCAATCGCCAACAGGTGGCGTAAATGTTGTACTTTCTGATCGCACCCGAACTGATTAGATTATGAATATTAATTACGTTGGCCCACTAGTCTCAACTGATTCGCTGAATGGCTGACTCGCTAACCAATCCTGCTATGCTCATTATTATTCATGAGCATTGACTTTTTTTTCTTCTTTTTTTTTTTGTATTTGCTGAACATTTCCAATCAAATGCATAACAAATCTTACAATAGGATATTCACATTTTAGCATAAAATCTGGAATAAAAAAAATAAATAAATAACGAACAAGAGATGGTATACATAATTACCATAGAGAAGAAGAGTTTAGTTTTTTGAGTATATTCACAGTTCTGGTCACTTTACGACCTGAAAGTCTTTAAGAGTTTCAAAATGCATTTTTAAATCAGCCTTGAAATGGAAGATGTTAGGCTTCCTCTCCGACCATTTACACTTGTGTATGTGAAACTTGCCTAATAATATCAAAAGATTTCACATAAACATGAGATTCTTATCTATATCGTTTTGATCTATGTAAAATATGACGTCTCTTTTCTTTATATTAATTCTATGAATTAACTCAGTATATTAAATAGACATTCAACATCAAACCAGAAATATTTAACAACATCCATTCCGCAAAAAAACACAAGATTCAGAAAGATCAACTTTATCTCTTGAGAAACTGGTTGATTAGATATATTTTATGTATCATTTTAAAGTAGATTTCACTGACTTTATTAGTGACACAGTATTTGTTGTTATAAGTCCAGATCAAGTTCCAATTGATATTCTCAGTATGGTTATTCCAAAATGTACTTGTGTCTAAAAGTTGCAGGATAATGAATCAAACCTCTAAGAAAAATATTATTACATTTTCTATTTCTAATATCAACACCATCTAATAAATTTATTTATTTTTTTTTTTGCCTTTATTAGATAGAACAGTAATGGGACAGGAAGCGAAGTTGGAGATAAGGGGGGGTTAAGAAATGTCCCCAAACCGGGATTTGAACTCAGGACGTCCTGACGCACCATATGTCGACGAACTAAGCACTAGGCTATTGCACTAACATACAATCTCATTTTTAACTGTTATTTTGTTTGGTTTTCTGTAACCCTGCAAAAGCTTTACCAGGCCTGCTGGTATGGCATCAGTTACTATACTATAATCTCGTGGAAGCACTGGAAAACTAAACTTCTATAAAAATTTTAACCCAATTATCATAGAAAATTGATTTGTTCTTGTATCTGACAGTTTTATTATTCCACATTATTTGTTTATGGGGAGAAAATATGTGTTTGTATAGAAGAATCCAACATAAAAGAGCCTGCCTATGAAAATTAGAGAACTGAATGGGGAGTTTATTAATCTCCAAGTCACACTTTAAAAGAATGAGCATTGATTTTTATTTATTTATTTATTTATTTATTTATTTATTTATTTATTTATTTATTTATTTATTTATTTAATTATTTATGTCAGGGTAACAATAACAGCATCATACAAATCTGTTACGTAGAGTGTGCATGAGTTTTACAGAGAAGTAAAACATCAAATAAGCACATACAAGAGAAAAAAACAAAACAAAAACAAACAACAAATCATTTAAATTCATGTGTTAAGAAAATTAAAAAAGGAAAATAAGTTAACAGTTCTAATATTTTAAGATTTTTAGAGGAAGCAATAATTCTGATGTGATGTTGAAATTCCTTTTTAAAAAACAATAAAACAAGGTATGCGTTGAGAGATTTTACCGCGGTGTCAATGGAATTTTGCAAGGATTAAAAGGAGATTAATAATTAAATATTCCTTACTTTTATCATCTGGAGTGTTAAAATAAACCAACAGGATATCCTCAAAAGATAACAAGAATCCCGGTAATATTTTGCGATAAATAACTAAAGATAGTTCAATCCAAAAGCATTATGAGGGCAATTCCAAAAAAAAAAACTATGAGCAGCAGTTTCACTGGGTATATTACTCTATTAAAATAGTTGGGTTAAAAATACCCCAACATAAAACCCAACTATAGATTATTATAGCAGCTTCCCAACTATGGGTTATTTTATCCCAATGCATTGGGTTATATAATTTATCCCAATGCATTGGGTTATTTGTGATTGAATGTTATTTTTTTCATTCTCGTATTACCATTGCTACTATTACTAGTACTACTATTCATTTTATAATTATGACTGTGTAAATAAATAACATACCGTATATAAAAATATTAAAAAAGCTTTTTTCCATTACATTTCAGTTCCAGACACTTTTGTTAAAATAAATCAAGAATCACAAACAATGAAGAAACAGAACAAAGTACAGTTATAAACTGTGCAAGCAGAAAATCATGTGTTGATTGAGCAGAATATGGAGCTTTGTGTACTGTAGAGACTGTCCAGCAGCTGCAGCAGGCTTCACTCAGTGTCCACTGTGTACAATACATTTTAACCACATTCAAACGCTTCTAAAAGATGGTCTTGGGTGGTGAAACGGATATAAAAACACCACATGGAGAGGTAATTTGATAAAAAAAAAAAAAAACAATATTATTGCATTATAGCTTAAATTAACTTTATATTGCAAAAACAACATTCACACACATATTAATACAGCTGTTTTGTGTCAGTTAAATCAGTTGACTGTTGAAATTCTATTTTTTAACCCAACTGTTATTATTATTAAATAAATAACCAAATAAAGGGTAAAAATAACCCAACAAAGCACCAAATAGTTCACTCAACTAGTTGACTCATTAATAAATAATCTAATAAAGGTTAAAAAATAACCCAACAAAGCATCAAATATGTTTAACTCAACCATTGGGTTAAATAAATAACTCAACGTTTTTTAGAGTGTACAGAAAGAGCAGAATGTATCTATATCTGACTTAAATCTTTTCAAAACTGTATTGGCTGGGTAAAATCTTTGTAACCGTTTAAATGAAATTTCTCTAATTTTGTTAGTTATTATAAGTTTTACTGACAAAGAACAAACTTTTTTCCATTGAATCTGGTCACTTTTCCATCCAAAACAAACTTTACATATGGGGTTGTTACAATTTCCTGTTGAAAAAGAGACCTGATTTTGTAATCACTTCTTGACTTCTAGCATTCAGAAAACGCGTCAACCAATCCTACTATGCTGAAGGCTCCTCCTCATTATTATTCATGAGCATTGACTTCTCCCATAGTAGGATTCAGAAAACACGAACGGAATCGTTTCACTCGTGTACTTCCGGACCAAACCAACAACCGGAAACCGCCTGCTCGCAACTTTTGTCTCTGAAATACGCTGCTCAATACCGAGAATCTACTTCGCTTATTACCGAAACACGCCGCTTAGTACCGGAATAATGTCGGGCACATCAAACATCGTTGCGATGAAGAAAGTCGTCCAGCAGTTGCGCTTCGAGGCAAACATCAACAGAGTAAAGGTTTGTTGAACCTGAAGCTAGGGTTTTAGCCGCCGGGTTCAGCTTGGGCGTGGACCTTTAGCTCGTTAGCTTTGCCTCAGCGGCTCTTCAGTGGTTTTATAGATTTTTTTTTTGATAAATAATGAAAAACGATTAAATATTACACAGTCTGTGAGAAACAAATATATAATATAAAACAAAATATATGTAACGTTACCTCATAGACGAGTAACGTGTGATCCCATACATTTTATAACACATCCTCTTGTTTACTATATTTTTATCGTGCTCTCATCATCATCATCATTATTATTTTCATTATTGTTTAAATGTTTGGAGCTTTTATTCGATGATGGTGTCGTCCAACACTGTTTAACTTGTTATTGAGGAGGAGAAAAACACAATAGCACTGATCTACTTAAAACATGTCATGTACTTTTTAATCAGTAATGACAAATTATTTCTATATATCCTTTATTTAAAAGTAAAAGTGTTTATAATGTTTAAAAATCATGTAACTTGTTATCAAGAGGACCACATCGAGGTTAGTCTATCCTTTGACCCACCTCCCACTTACAAAAGATTGAGGTAAATTTGTTGAGGTAAATTTTGTTTTATAGTCACAAATAGTCTCTCTTCAGTGGTTTTATTGATTTATTTTTTTTTTTTGATAGCTAATGAAAAACTATTAAATATTACACAGTCTCTGAGAAAAACATGCATATATTTTAAAAAACAATATACAGTTGAAGTCAGAATTATTAGCCCTCCTGAATTATTAGCCCCCCTGTTTAACGGAGAGAAAAAATTTTTCAGCACATTTCTAAACATAATAGTTTTATTAACTCATTTCTAATCACTGATTTATTTGATCTTTGCCATGATGTCAGTAAATAATATTTGACTAGATATTTTTCAAGACACTTCTATACAGCTTAAAGTGACATTTAAACCTTAACTATTTTAATTAGGTTAACTAGGCAGGTTAGGGTAATTCGGCAAGTATATAACGATGGCTTGTTTTCTAGATTATCAAAAAAAAAAAAAATAGCTTAAAGGGGCTAATAATTATGACCTTAAAATGGTGTTTAAAATATTAAAAACTGCTTTTATCCTTCCTGAAATAAAACAAATAAGACTTTCCCCATAAGAAAAAATATTATCAGACATACTGTAAAAAATTTCATTGCTCTTATTTAAAATATTTTAAAAAAAGAAGAAAGAATTCGCAGGGGGCTAATAATTCTGACTTTAACTGTATATAATGTTACGTCAAAGACGATTAACATGTGATTCCTTGCATTTTAAAACGCATCCTCTTGTTTACTATATTGTTATTGTGCTCTCATTATTGTTTAAATTTTAGAGCTTTTATTTGATGAGGGGGTCGTCCAACACTGTATTTAACTTGCTATTGAGGAGAAAAACACAATAGCGCTGATCTACTGACAACATGTCATGTATTTTTTAATCAGTAATGACAAATTATTTCTATATATTCTTTATTCAAAAGTGTTTATGATGTTTAAAAACCATAAAACTTATCAAGAGGACCACATCGAAGTTAGTCCATCCTTTTTCTCACCTCCCACTTACAAAAGATTGAGGCAAATTTGGTGTTATATTCACACATTCAGAGTTTTTCCTTAATAATGTAATTTCAGAAAAGTGTTTTCAAATTCTAAATAGTAAAATCATATTAGCAGCCGTCGACACGGTGGCTCTGTGGTTAGCACTGTCGCCTCACAGCAAGAAGGTCGCTGGTTTGGTTCCTGGCTGGGTCAGTTGGCATTTCTGTGTGGAGTTATGTTCTTCCCATGTTGGCGTGGGTTTTCTCCATGTGCTCCGGTTTCTCCCACAGTCCAAAGACATGTGGTATAGGTGAATTGAATAAACTAAATTGGCTGTAGTGTATTTGTGTGAATGAGTGTGTATGGGCGTTTCCCAGTACTGGGTTGCAGCTGGAAGGGCATCGGCTGTGTAAAACATATGCTGGATAAGTTGGCGGTTCCCTCCGCTGTGGCGACCCCTGATGAATAAAGGGACTAAGCCGAAGGAAAATGAATTGAATGATTGAAAATTAGCAGCCATTGACTACCAAAATACAACATTGTATTAATAGTGCTATGTTGTTTTAAGTTAGTAATACAATTTACATACAATTTCTGACCGAATATTCAAAAGTAGCGTGGTTAACAATAAAGGGGTCACGTCACAAGTTGTCACTGTTCAAAAGTGGAAGAATTTGAGAATATAAATCTAACTTTATCTCAATTTACAAAATGTCCAGAATTTGTCTCATACATGACTGTTATGCCACCAACAATTATCAAAATAACCCATCGAAAAAGGTTTCAAGACCAAGCAGAATCGGATGCAAGTAAAGTTACCTTTCATTGTGTTGATATTAAATAGAGAAACCCTTTTACAAGTAACTTTGATTCTAAATCTTGGACTTTATTTTTGGAGAAAAAAACAAAAACAAATGTGTGAAGCAACAAAATCAGCCCATATTAAAGTTACTTTTTAATACTAATTAGGCTATTGTTGATATCCATGAATGTTTTAGTTTACTTTTCTACTAGACACAAAAAAAAAATGTGAAGCTCAGTTACATTATTATTATTTTTATTATTATCATTGTTTGATTTTTTTTTTTATTTTTTTTATTATTATTCAAATGGGCAAATTCTGACAGAAAAGTTGAATGGGCTGGCCAGTTTGTTATTTGCTTAATAACTGACAATACATTAGAGGTTTTAATGTAAAACTTTTAACAGATTTCTTTTTTTTCTAATGAAATATGATGTAATAAATTTGTAGTTTAAATATAATTATTTGTTTCATATTTCTTTATTCTAAATCTTTAGCGAATGTTTTTGGTACATCGAAAAGTGTGACCATTAGGCCTGTCATTATCTATTTTTGTTGTACTATATGTTGCAGCAAAACATATTGCGCTAAATGATATTATTGTAATTTTAAGAGCATTTAGTGCTGCTCATTATATAATGCCTGACTGACAATATAATATCACAATACAAGTACACTCTTCCAAAGAACACATCGTATTTTATGAAGAATATTTCATTTAATTATAGTAACTTTAACAATTGAATAATCAGGCATTGGAATCAGAATGTGGAAACGCATATCCTAAATAAATAAATAATAAATGTTAACAAAAGAGTGCAAGGTAAATGGTAACAGAGGCTGTGATATCTGCTAGCAGATCTATTTTCAGTTGACAGACACACTAATGACAATATACTATAGTAATTTATACTATAGTAATTTATAGCAAATACTAGTGTTTTTTTTTTTAAATCATACTGACACCTCTTGTTGAGATAGAGATGTTGTACAATCAGCTAAAATGTTGCTTCACCAAAAATGATTGAGGTCATGTCTATGTCTTATGTGGTAAGTCGATATATTGATTATTGTGACAGGCCTAGTGACCATCCCACAAGCTAATCCTGCAAAAATAGTGCCTAAAGTGTCACTAATATGCATTGAAACCTCATAATTAAATAGGAAATGAGGCAAATAACTGCAAAAATGTCCACTTTTTGTGAAAAAAAAAGAACTACAAGCTTTACTATATTGTTAAAATGACTGCGATAGATTATTCAACTGTTTTCATTCCATGAAAGAGTGAAGCAATTCGTGAGATGATGTTGTGAAATTGTGGCTGTTTAGGTGTCTCAGGCAGCTGCGGAGCTTCAGCAGTTTTGCATTCAAAACGCCCTACAAGATCCTCTGCTGACTGGAGTGTCTTCAAGCACCAACCCCTTCAGGACACAGAAGGTTTGCTCGTTCTTGTGAAGGCCCATGATGGACGTCCATCATCGGTAAGGAGGATTTTACAATTGTGTTTGGTTAAAAATCAATACAGTTGAAGTCAAAATTATTCACCCTCATGCGAATTTTTAAAAAATATTTCCCAAATGATGTTTAACAGAGCAAGGAATTTTTCACAGTATTTCCTATAATATTTTTTCCTCTGGAAAAAGTCTTGTTTGTTTTATTTCAGCAAGAATAAAAACAGTTTTTAATTTTTTTAAAAACATTTTAAGGTCAAAATTATCAGCCCTCTGAAGCAATATTGTTTTAGATTGTCTATAGAACAAACCATCGTTATACAATGACTTGCCTAATTATCCTAACTGGCCTAGTTACCCCAGTTAAGTCGTTTAATGTCACTTTAAGCTGAATATTAGTATCTTGAAAAATTTTATGTACTCATTATGTCATCATGGCAAAGATAAAAGTAATCAGTTATTAGAAATTAGTTAAAATCTTTCTGTTAAACAGAAATTGGGGAAAAATATACAGGGGGGCTAATATTTCAAGAGGAGTAATAATTCTGACTTTAACAGTAAATAAATACAAAATGTAGGACTCGCACAGCTGCTGAACATTTGTGAAAATGCTTGAAATTTAATATAGTCAATAATTTATTTTACTAAATAGGGTTGTCAAGATACTAGAATTCGATACCAATCGGTACTAAAAAAAAAAACACGTCAATTTCCAGAGAACATTTGAGCGCTGTTGAGCGCCTTCTTAAACAGCGCTGATTTGCCGTTGTGTTCACCTGCTCAACAGAAATGACTGTGATTGGCCACTGGGGCATTTTAAAGCCGCGAAGACCAGTTGATTCATCAGCGGATTACTCGTATGCCAGCTTATAAACAGACCAGTTGATCTTCGTGGCTTTAAAACGTTCCAGTGTCCCTGTATCTGTGGTTACACTCAGTAACCAGCATTGAGTTTGGTAAACTGATGAGCACGTGAACACAATGGCAAATCAACGCTGTTTAAGAATGTTAGGGCGTCGCCATCTTGGAATGTCGCTGTGACGTCACGGGGTTGGTTCAGTTTCCTCAGCTGAACAGATACAGTGGAAGTGATGGACTGAACACGGAGACTGCAAAGCCTAATTTAACCCAATGTGTGAAGTTGTGGACATGGAGCTAGTGCAAATACAAGCATCAGATGAGTGTCTACTATTAAAAAAAAAAAATCTTTTTCCTTTCCCTTGTAATTACCAATCATTTGATGCACTTTGGTCCACTCTCTGTATAATGCTGCCTGACTGGGTTTCAGTTTCAACCATGGTTTCAACGAGGTCCGGTACCGACATGATGGGTACTTTCACTTTTTACTACTATAGCCCTCACCTCTTTCCATGTTCAAACTAAGATCAACACGGTTTTTCGCATGGCAGGTTTTTATGTGCTTCATACATGTTGAGAAAGGGAATATGTCTTGACATAATCCACAAAGACGTGACTTAGTAAAGCGTGAAGTCATGTATCATTTTAATCGCTGCATTAGTTTGAATGTAAATCCCCTCATCATGCAGCGCTGCACCAGTGTGAGGGTGGAGCATGAAACAAAAGGTATTAAAATAGAAAACTTAAAAATAGTTGTATGTACATTAGACAAACTTTGATGCTTGTATTTCCACCAGCTCCACATCCACAAGTTTACGCATTGGGTTAAATTGGGCTTTCCAGTCTCCGTGTTCAGTCCATTATTTCCACTGTATCTGTTCAGGAAACAGAACCAACCCTGTGACGTCAGACACAGTAATATTCCAAGATGGCGGCGCCCTTGCGCTAAAAGCTATGGTAAAACATTTCCTTTTCTTTAAAATGGTTACATGAATGGAGTTTGTAATATATTTTAATTAAAGTGGAAACCAATTTAGAAAACAATGCAAACCTGACTGCTTCACTTCCATTCTGAACATGGCTGATTGGCCATTGTGTTCACATGCTCAACAGAAATGACTGTGATTGGCCACGGCCATGAACACAATAGCCAATCAGCAGTGTTTAAGTATGCGTTTAAATGTTAGCGGAAAATGGTTTTTAAAAATTCAGTACCGACCTGCTACTGAACTCGATACTTTAGCATACACTGTAAAAACTCCCGGTTGCCTTAAATTTTTAACCTGCGTCAAATTAACCTTGTGAGTCCACTGAACTTTTCCAGAAAAGTCTGTATGTGTGAACAGGCCCTTTTTGAAAATAGCAGTAAATTCGTTCCGGCAAAAAAGAGAAGTTGTAACATTACTGCTAATGTGCCGTAATGCTGCGCAGTGTGATTGCAGAAGGAACATTGCGGGAAAGAGCACATTCACTTTTAGACCGCGCTGATGTGAAACTTACTCCAGCCAATCAGAACATTCAGACGCATCCACATTCTCGCCGTTCATGAAAATAAAAGCCTTTGGATACTTTTCTGGACACGTTTAGCTGCTAGTTGTTGGTCGGGTAACGTTTCTGTGTTACTTCTTAATGCGAACTGTGGAGAAAATTATCGATTAAGTGCTTATGATAAACCGCTGTTTGTTTATCTTCAGGCTTGACGCTTGTGCAGGAGTGCTCCGGTGAGCGCCAGCACACACACACACACACATTATGTACATCTCAACATGCGAAAGTGTTCCTCCATATGTTTTCATCGAAGTTGTTCACAACACTTATCCATCCACAGAATTTGTAATGTAGTCAAATGTGCAAACATTTAGCTGCGGTTCACGCTTCTGCCTTTGGATGTCTCTGGGATAAGCTGCATGAATGCTAAAGCTTTAAATAAAAGTGAAACCATCAAGCCGGATCCCCATTAGCTATACAAATACATTCGCAGCCGTTTTTGAGCTCATTTCTGGCTAATCATGTCAGAATTTTCAGGTATTTTGGAATGGATGTGTGAACGGTCTTTTCCGGAAAAATTCCAGAACGTCCGTGCCGAAGTCGTTCTGGATATTTATCGGTATCACTGTGTGAAAGGGGCTAATGACCTAAAAACATATGCTGTCAGGACTAATTGATCATATTTTTTACAGTGTACAAACGATACTTTTCAATACAACTTTAAACTATAACTAATAGCATCTTCTATAATGTGAAGCATATATGTAATTTGCCACACTAGTATAACGCTGTAAAAGTTTGAAAATGGACCTGGAAAGTGTTTGGAAAAGATGTAAGAACTCTGAAACTAACTGTTGAATCTGTCTTGTCAGGCCTTTTCCAGTTCCTGTGACATTTCTGCTTGGGAAAACAAAGGCAACCACTGCCATGATGTTTAATTGAAAAAGAAGCAGCCGCAGCAGTTTAACAGCTGTAAACTTGCCAGTTAATACCTCATGCCATAAACCCAGAAGCAAGAACTGAAAGGATCTCCCGCTTTATGTCTGTAATGGTGCATTTCTCCTGTTTTTATTTTTAGATGAAGCCTAATGTTTTAATACTCCACAACCTGCATTCGATTCTCCCTTTTCCACTGTCTTCAGATTTCAGTTTGAAAAGCTCAAACTCAAGCGTCTGCCTTAAAAAGTGCTAAACCGCGCTCCAGTTTTGTGGAGAGAAGCCTTTGTATTTTTTATGTGGCACAGCAGGGGGAACTTAGTAATTTATTGTGCCTTTTTAACATTGTAGTCTATTTCTCTATCTTCTCTGGACTTTTTATAACCCAAAATAAACCCATGGATTTCTACTCGTCTCTGTGGTCTTAATACTTTGATTGAAAGTGTTGATCAGGATAAGCTGAAGGGATTAGACACAAGCTGCAGTGATTTGAAATGTATTGTTTTGTTTGATACATTGCGGAATCACACCATTACACCACACAGAATGTTTGACGATGGATTTTGGCAGCAGGTTAGTATTTTTACACACTGTATGTACAGAGTTTAAGTTCAGTTCAGTGTGGTTTAATATTCACTGCTGAGAGTCCAAACACTGAAGAGTTCTCCATCGATGCTCAGCTCTACAAGTCCCGAACCATGCAAGCCAGTGGCGAGGGAAAAACTTCATCAATTGGCAGAAGTGAAGAATTAAAAAACCTCGGGAGAAACCAGGCTCAGTCAGGCACGATCTTTTCTCCACTGCCCAAATGTCTTGTGCAGTGCTGCAGTTTAGGCGCTGGAGGCTGGAGAACGCTGGACCTCAGCGAAGACTCGTCTGTTCCTGGAGTGTCGCAGGAATCGGACGCATGCTCTCTACTCCTCCATGACCACCACAGCAGCCGCTCAGGATACGGCCTGGATTGTGGAAACCTTGGGATCATTTCTTTACAGGTCTTGGATCGCATCAGTGGCACTGCATAATCTCTGGGGGCCTTGGGATGACTATGCCCAGGTGGAAATAGAGAATAAAGATAATTAGCGTAGCTGCTGTTCATGGTGTATATAAACAAGATGCGTGGAGCACATTCAATGCATCATACCTCTAGGTGATGCATTGAGTTATTGAGTTGAATTATTTTTGTATTATGGATTTTAGTGGACCAGACACGTGGTTCTAATTGATTAAATAAGCGTTTTAAACCTTAAATTTATATATATTTTAATATTTTAAAATACTATACTATATTAACTGAGCTGAAATCTTACCAAATAAAATGAAATATATATATATTTATTACAAAATGTTGAGCAGAAATGACAGAAAACACAGATTCTGTCTGACTATGGTAATTAGTGTAGCAATTTGTGTGTGTGTATATAGATAGATAGATAGATAGATAGATAGATAGATAGATAGATAGATAGATAGATAGATTACTCTTTTATACTAATTACCATGGTAATTAGGTTGAAGGATAACACGGTCGCCTCACAGCAAGAAGATTGCTGGTACGAGTCCTGGCTGGGTCAGTTGGCATTTCTGTGTGGAGTTTGCATGTTCTCCCCATGTTGGCGTGGGTTTCCTCCGGGTGCTCCGGTTTCCCCCACAATCCAAAGACATGCACTATAGGTGAATTTAATAAGCATTGCCCGTAGTTTATGTGTGTGAATGGGTGTTTCCCAGTACTGGGTTGCAGCTGCAAGGGCATCTGCTGCGTAAAACGTATGCTGGATAAGTTGGTGGTTCATTCCGCTGTGGCGACCACAGATTAATAAAGGGACTAAACCAAGAAGAAAATGAACGAATGAAGGAACATGATACATGTGTAAATAATTGAATAAAGAATGTGCCATAAGAAGTAAAACCATATAATAAAGTTACCTAATCATTCATTCATTTTCTTTTGGGCTTAATGTTGCGGACACTAGAATTTGAGCAAGTGAAATTCTGTTGTACGCCGCTGTGAAAAGGCGCAAGATTAAACAAGATGATTAGATGTTTAAAATGTGAGCGATTGGTCTATATAATACATTTCTGTCCAGAGAGGTCATGTTTTGACCTTCAATTGGTCTCAAGCGATCACATGATGCGATTTTGCATGTCAAGAGTTCACCAAGCTTAAACTTTTCAACAGTGAACTGCGAAACTTGTTGCACGAGCTTGCGTTTTCGGTCTGCCACATTCGCATGCATATGAATGGAAGTCTATGGGGAGAAAAGTGGTCCCTTTATTGATCAATGTTATCTAATATAAAATAAATATTTTCCAAATGACATTTTAGACCTATTTATGATATTAATGTCTATAATGGATGGCTTTTCCATGAGATCCCTCTTATCAATATAGTCATTTAGAGGTGAAAAAGATGGCCTTTAAAAACCTGGAAATCCAACCTAGAAGTTATATCAGATGTAAATGTTTAAAATAAAAATATTTTTTAATGACACTAATCTTGAAAAGTAAAAACGCACTTCTTTTAACAGATTATTTCATTCATTTTAAAAGTCTTTCTTTTTTTATGTATACTTTTTTCATTAAAATAAGACATCCAAAGTCATATATTCATATTTATAAATCCCTACGCCAATCTCAGCACAGGTGTGCCATCACCATCAACAACACTACGTACAAGCAAGCTAATGAGCCTTAATGAATAGAAATCAGGTGCGGGTGATCAGGCATTTGTCATCAATCCCCGTTAAAAGCAGCGAGCGGGAGCTTCGTTTGTATGGGTGATAGCAGGCTGTATTTGCGGTTTAATTCAGCAAGCAACATGTGGTTCAGTGACACATTAGCGCGGTTTATTTCGGTAATTTTCATCGCTGAATGTTTCTCTCGCGTTCACTATGGTCCACACCATCTCCGAGGCTCTTCCGTGAGCCAGCAGCTGTTGAGCACTCAGTTTCAGGCAGCGATTCCGCAGATTCAGCTGCCATTAACGGACCCGGTTCCTCCGCGAGCGGTGATCGTGTACTGCCGTGCGGAGGCAATAGAGGTCGTGATAAACACTGATCTGTTAGCAGGCGGTCTGCCGGTGTTTGCCGAGGAGCTGTGGCTCGGGGCTGAAGCGTCTCCGACATGTGGGGTTGTGCCAACTGGACCAGGAATGCTCACTATACTGGCTTCCCTCAAGGACTGCGGAACACAACTATCTGTAAGACCACGTTAACGGTTTAACCATCTGTAAAACTCATTAGCAGTCATACTGAGCCTACTAGGGGCAACGACTACCTAACTTCAACCCCCCCCCCCCCCCCCCCCCCCCTCCGAATGCTATAGCAAATTATAGTATTCACTATGGTGTAACGACGTGCTTTACTGCAGTAAGTTGTGGTATACCCTACAGAATTATTATTATATTTTTAAAGACTTGTAGGAAAGCGAGAACAGACTTTCCTATATTCTTCTGGAGAATCTTTTAGATTAGCTCTGAACGAAGTCCATATTATCCCACTTCTGCAACCAGTTAAACTATTTAACTGCATCAACCCATTTCAGTGACTTAACTTGCCTATTAAACTGAGTATTACTTAATCCTGTAAAATATTGTTCTGTCATGGTGGGAAAAGTTGGTTTAAAAGTGTTAGTCTCCCTGTCCTGGCCAAATTCCCTCCATCGGCCCTTACCCATGTCCTCCCCAATCAATGAATTGGCTTGATCAGTCTCTCCACTACACTTGTTGCTGGTGTGTGGTGAGCATCCTGGCGCTGTTCTCCTTTAGCTGCTGTTGCATCATCCAAGTCCATGTTGCTTTTAAAGTAGGGCTACTAATTGGTCTATTTAAAAAACAAAACAAAAAAAAAAAAAAACTCTTGTGTATTTTAATAATGCCAAGACTGTTCAAACTTGGCTAATCAACTGTGAACCGTTTATTTTAGGTTGTAAAATTGATATTTAACTTTGGCTATTACACGGCTATACAACAGCTTGGCGGATCTGTAGCAAACCAAACTTCACATGATGCTAGTTTCAACTGCATTGCAAGCTAATCTGGTGTTGTGTTCTCCCAGGTAACTGCAGACTCTCTACTATATTCCAATGTAGTTGTCTACTCTCCTCTACCATCTCCTGATGGTGTAATTTACACAGATGGTACAACCATACCTGTCCAGTGCCAATACCAGAGGTGAACTAAGACCACACCATTTCATTGGTAGTTTGAGCTTCTATTAATGTGTTTTTCACTTCAAATCATTTGAAGGCGGTACAGTGTTGACAGTGCAGCAGTGGTACCTGCTTGGGTTCCATTTGATTCCTCCGTTTCAGCCACGGATTATCTTGACTTTAGTCTTCGGCTGATGACAGGTACAGTATTTGATGCCAGATTCTGCCTCTGCGTTAATTCGTTTAAGTGTTTACTATTCCATGTTTTCCCCCCTAGATGACTGGCAGTATGAAAGGGGCTCAAATGTCTTTTTCCTTGGAGATGAGATTCACCTTCAAGCGGCAGTTAGACTGGCCTATCACTTGCCTCTGCTTGTGTTCATTGACTGGTGTGTGGCTACACCAACTCCTGATGTGGATGCCAGTGAAGTCAAATACTCCTTTATAAGTCATCACGGGTGAGGGTTATTTTTAGCAAATGTCATTTTGTTTGGATCGTTTCTTCGGGTTAGGTTTGAGTGTGTTCGTGAGATGTTTGACTTTGAAACACAATTGTGACTAATGGTGCTTCTAAGTGTATTCTGTAGGAGCACTAAAACCATAGCCTCATTTATTACCTTAAGTTGTGTGGAGTTTGTGCTCTGAGGTCGTTTTGCTCTGAATTTTGCCAAAACTGCAGATTCTTTGTCTCCTTGTGTACATGACCATTCTCAAGATTTAATGTCTTTTATTTGTAGAAGGTAACCGTTTTTATTGGGATTCTTGCATGGTTCAACTCCAGGAATGATCTTAATTTAGAAATTCATTGTCTCACTCTAATCTTACTATGACCATATTGGCAATATCAGTTGGTTTGTGAACTTAATTCGACGTTCTAGTTTAAATCTGCTCTAATCTTGTGGTCCGCTTTCAGATGTCTTGCAGATAGCAGGAGTCCAAACTCTAACTCCATGTTCTTGCGACGGACCGAAGGAAATCATCTAAACTTACAACTGGATGCCTTCAGGTTCCACAAGTTTACAGGCAATTTGGTGAGAAACTTCAGTCCTTCTGTGTAATTTAGCCAAAAAAGAAATGTGCCTGAAGTAGCTGGGTTCCTATCACCCTGTGCTAAAGCATATGGAGTCACATGCGACCGTTTTTTATTTATTTTTTTTAATAAATTCCTTTGTTTGTAAAGGCTAATGCACGAGGGAGCTTTGAGTTGTGCTTTACAGTTGGTTTCCAATGCTGTAGTCAGCTGCCCAACCCTGGTGGAAGTGCATTAATTTCCCACTTGACTAATTGCTGAACATACTAGCATACTTGCTAAACTTCAGAATCTATAATTTTGTAAAATGTGTATATAGATAGATATTATTATTTTTTTTTTTTTAAGATGTATTACTCTACCTCTTCTAGATGAGGTATTTTATGAATTGAAAGTATCTTTAGGTTACTGCATCTGTAAATTTTAAATTCTGTACTTGAACATGTCGCAAACCTATATTCAGTGGTGTGAAATGTCTTGTTTTGGCTCTAGTGAAACCCTATTAAATTTGTTTTGGAATTTTTATACCCAATGGGCTATGTGGGTATTTAATTTCAGCCAGCCTCTGCTTTCAGTGAACTGTCTTTTTACTGTAAAATTGCCAGGTTTAAGGTCTTTTTAGAAATCCATGATCTTCACTGCCTGATGGGTATACAATATAAAGTGGATCTCAGACTGTACTAGAAGCACTGCATTCAATAGACTTTCTGCGCTCGCCTGCTGATCCTGACTGCGCTATTGGTTAAAGTCTTTTACACTGGAACAACTAAAGCTTGCGTATATTTAACTTGATATGATGACATCCCAAAATCCATGCTGTAAAAGGAACCATATGAAGTTTTAAAATGGTCACCTTTACGCTTTCTCTCTGTTTTATCATCGATTTTTAACACTAGCTGTGCATGTACACCATTCTGGAAGTTTCAACTTTAGTTTGTCCCCTGATTGACACAGGTCTACATCCATTGTCACATGAAGGCCATCCCTGCTGCATATTTGCTTGATGCTAATAATCGGGCTTGTTCTTTCATTGACCAAAGGTAACGTTTTAAATCGAAGGTAGTTAATCTTCACTCAAATTTCTTAATTGAAAGACCCATGTGCACTTTCCAGGTGGCGGTCGGTGGATGGAAATGATGAGGTATGTAACTCCTGTGAGCAGTCCAAACCAGTTGTGTCTGAACCAGAGCAGCTCTTCCACCTTGCACTGACCTCTCCAGTCAAGCAGCCTAATTTGGCCCCCAAACCAGGGCCTGCTGGTTTCTTTAATGTGAGACCAGGTCAGTCTGTGGAACCTTTTAAAGCTCTCATACAGTCAAAGTCATCTGCCTTTGGTGGTCTGTCGAAGAGAGGAACTGACTCCAACAAAGGTTTGCACAATTGTATGTCCCATTTTGTCTTCAATGTTATCTGGGGGTTTTTAAATTGCTTGTCTTTTTTTAAAAACAGAGTGGATGAAGACTGCAACCTTGGGTCCTCTGTTTCTGAACCCAAAGCAAGAAACCAGTGTCCAGTCAGCTGAACGCCCCCAGTTTGGCTTGGACAATGTCTTCGCTGCATCTTTCGCTGACAAGCCAAAAGTCTTCAACTTCACTGAGATGAGACCTGTGGAGGATGAGCTGAAGCTGGAATCGCCTCCAAGGTTTAAGAGCTTCAGTCCGTTACAGAAGAGCACATTTAATATTTCTGACCTTTTCACCTTGGAGGGAAGCGGGTTTGAGTAATGACCCCCCCCCTTTTTTGGGAAAGTTTAAGGATTAAGTGTAATGTGACAGTGCTCTTTCTAAAAATAAAAGTTTTAAAGTCTCCGTTTGTCTTTTGGTCCTTTTACAACCGATACTGTTCTCATGGGAATGGTGTATAAGTTTGTTGCATGTGTTTAACATGCTGAAGTATATTTGCAGCTTTGGAACCCTGGTTACTTCCTGTTTTTGGTTAGCCAGTCAGTAAAGGCACATTTCCATTTAAATTGCACACCAAGTTGTCACTTTGACCTAGTGGAAAGCATCCATTTCACAAACTCCTATAGCAAAGGCTTTTACTCACATGAGGTCTCTTAAACAATGGAACTTAATCCTTTTTGCAAAACTGCATAAATGCTGATTTACAAGTCCACTTAATGGATTAGTGCTGCATACAGTTTAAGCCTGTGAAACTCTGATTTATAAAACTAGGTAGGGAGGTCATGTTTTGATCTTCAATTGGTTTCATGCAAAATATATACTTTTTTTTTTTTTTTTTTTTTTTTTTTTTTCCTTTTGGTGAAATTAATTGACTTCTATTTTAATCAGATGATCTGGTTTCAGCTGATTAAATTGACTTAGTGAAAAATACCCTAATGGGTGACATGGTGGTTTAGTGGTTAGCACTGTTGCCTCACAGCATGAAGGTCACTGGCTTGAGTCCGGGCTGGGCCAGTTGGCATTTCTGTGTGGAGTTTGCATGTTCTCCCTGTGTTGATGTGGGTTTGCTCTGATTTCCCCCAGTCCAAAGACATGCAATTAAATATACTATTTTACAATTTTTTTTTTTTTTTTTTTTTTTTTTTTTTTTTTTTTTTACAAATACTATTCTACAATTAAATATACTAATTTGGCTGTAGTGTGAATGGGAGTGTATGGACGGTTCCCAGTACTGTGTAGCAGCTGAAAGGGCATCCGCTGGGTAAATCATACGCTAGAGAAATTGGCGGTTCATTCTGCTGTGGTGACCCCAGATGGGGACTAAGTTGAAGGAAAATAACTTATTTTTACTTTAACATAAGTAGAGATGAATAGAAAAGTGAATCTGATTCAACTAGGCATGGGCTGGTATAAAATTCTGAGGGTGTGACAAATCTTGGAAAAAAATATCACGGTTTCACGATCACATTTTAGAGCAGTAATCACAATACTGTTCTTTTTTTAAAAGTCTGGATAAAACAACTTTTCCCCCACTGAACACTATATTTTAAGAAACATAACAGTTTAGAATAGCAAACATGTCAGGCTAAATTCAAATAAATCAATCATTACTTTCAATAACACAGACTTTACAACACGTATAGAAATACACCAAAAAAAAAAAAAAACCTTACATAGACCGTTTGTAAGGTCTAACTGAAAAATTTAGCGGTTTTTCAAACCTTGAAACCAGTTATTGTCCCATGCCTAGATTCAACTAAAATTTAGGCAGCAAGAACTGTTGACATGATTTTTTTTTTTCAGTAATTTATACGTATTGACCATTTTGAGGAATGTGAACAATAACAATGATTGTGTTGTATTTCCTATTTTACATTTTTAATTTCCATAGCTTCCAAGAATCCAGAAAGCTTCATATATTGATAATTTTTTTTAATAACAGCTGTGTTAACATTACAGTTATGATTGAGTCAACTCGTTACAGTTCTGAAATAGTTTGACGACCAGCAGAAATGATACCGCCATATTGAAATGTTCTATGAAATTTAGTTAAATATGTGATGTGTGCTTTTCATAAGCACAGAAAAGTGCGTAATAGTAGTATTACAAACACTGTAAGTTATACAGCTCAGCAGCATCATGTTGACCGATGAGGTCATTGATATTACTGTTTGATTATGAAAAACATTTGTATAAAGTTGGATCTGTTTCAGCATGCATATTGTGACTGAATACATTGACACAGCAGTAGAGATTTGCTCTATTGGAATTCAGAGCATTGTTTAAACGTTATTTAATTAGCAAAGAACAGACAAAAAAAAAATACTCAAGAGTGCACAATCTATTAGTGTTCCTCAGCTCCTTAAAATGAATCATTGTCTGAGTGCCATAAAGTAAAAACTGCACATTAAACAAAGTTTAAATAAAATGCTGTATTCATATCCTTGTGAATTATAGCAACAAAAGTAAAGTGTGGTTCAAGTCAAAATTGTCAAATAAATAAAATACAAAACATATTTCACAACACATCTCAATAAATAAATTCATCAATTATAACTTAAGGAAACATTTCACATCGTGAATGGATTCAGGACTAATCTAGACCTCAAAAAAATAAAAACAACCAAAATATCAGTCCTTTTCAGGGTTACATCTTGTGAGCTCCGTTTAAATCTCTTTGTTTCATGTTGTGCTCGTGTATAACCCAGGACCACAAAGCCAGTCATACGTTTTCATTGTTTCAATATACACTATAGTCAACATTTGAAGTGGATCATCACCTTTAATCAAACTATGGGACAATTTTTGATCACTTCGAATGTTGACTACTCTACATAACATGAATAAATAAGCTTTCCATTGATGGTTTGTTTGGATAAGACAACTATTTAAAGACATGAAATCTTAGAATGCTCTAAATACTGAGTAAATTACCTTTAAATCTGTCTAAATGAAGAGCGTAGCGGTGCACATTACTAATCAATAATTGAGTTTTGACATACAGTAGAAGATGATTTTCGTATTAGGGCTGGGTGATCAATCAAAAAGTAATCAAACTCGACATTCAGAACCCATTATTGATCAAAATTTTCCAGGACGATTATTAAATTTACTTTCCCTATGTGTCACATGACCCTGCTCTATTAAAGTCTGAGGCCAATTTATACTTCTGCAGCCACATGATCTGATCTCTGGTCAAGTAGGATGATGGACTCAATCTTGAGCCTTACTTTGCACTACATTGACGATGATTGGAAGCTGCGCCAGAAATGCCTTTAGACCAGGGGTGGGCAAACTCGGTCCTGGAGGGCCAGTGTCCTGCACAGTTTAGCTCCAACTCTTATCAAACACACCTGCTTATAGATAATTAGTGATCTTGGAGACACTGATTAGCATGTTCAGGTGTGTTTGATTAGAGTTGAAGCTAAACTATGCAGGACACCGGCCCTCCAGGACCGAGTTTGCCCACCCCTGCTTTAGACGGTATATAAAACTTTTCAGTGAAGTATGGGGACAAAAATATATATATATTTATTAATCGTAATCGAGTTAAAATGTTCAATTAATCGAGATTTTGATTTTAGGCCAAATCGCCCAGCCCTCCCTGCTGAAAAATCCAGCTTAAACCAGCCTAGGCTGGTTGGCTAGTTTTAGCTGGTTGACCAGTCTGGTTTTAGAGGGGTTTTGGCCATTTCCCGGCTGGTTACCAGCCTGGTCTTAGCTGGTCAGGCTGGAAAATGACCAGCTAAAACCAGCTTGACCAGCCTGGTTTAAGATGGACATAGCTGGTTTTGGCTGGGCTCCCAGCCTGCCTAGGTGGTCAAGCTGGTTTTAGCTGGTCATTTTCCAGCCTGACCAGCTAAGACCAGACTGGAAATGGCTGGAAACCAGCCTGGAAATGGCCAAAACCCCTCTAAAACCAAGCTGGTCAACCAGCTAAAACCAGCCAACCAGCCTAGGCTGGTTTAAGCTGGATTTTTCAGTAGGGCTACCAAGTATTCTAATCATTTTTGGCTTAAATCCATAAGTTCTACCCATTTTATTACCAACTTAAAACTGGTTTTGTGGTGCCGGGTCAGCTGTTGGTCAATATTTTGCTTAAAATGAACAATACAACCATAATCCATTCATAAACATAAACCAAACCTGTCAAGTGTGAACACACCCTCGGTTTCTCATTGAATCCATTCACATGACCCTGAATAGTACTGTACAGTCATAACTCAAGATAAACATGTTACTTTGGTAGGATAGAGACATTTCTCTTTACTAAACTATCTCACTCAGCCTTGGTCATTATATTAATCAATCTCTGAGTAATATCTTGCAAGTCAAGGTAGCATATTGCATGTTTTGACCACTTCAGGATTGCACGTACTGTAATTACGAACCATCCCACTGTAGTCAGGACAGCAGAGCCTACAATAAAAGTGGTTAATAAGTGACCATGAGCGCTACTTCTTTTGTATAACAGATTTAGCTCTTATATACTTGACGGTCTCTTTGATGTTATTGTCGTCGGGTGTCATTTTCACCAGGTGTGCCATTCGTCTGAAACCGTCCACCAGACCCGCTCCGGTCAGAGCCGAACACGGCTGAATGAACCAGTCTCGGTCACTGCAGCTCTTTCTCAGGTTAAACTGCTCTGTGATCTCGGTTACCGTTGCAGCTCCAACAATATCCTGCTTGTTGGCAAGAACCACCACCGGGAGCCCCCTGAGGTGCTCGCTTTTTAGGGACTGCTCCAGGACGCCCTTGGCCTCGTCCAGACGTTTAATATCAGACGAGTCCACGACGAACACAATTCCGGCCGTGTCCTGGTAGAAGTTCCTCCAGAACGCTCGCATCTTCGCCTGACCTCCAACGTCCCACACGGTCAGGCTGATTTTATCCCGGTTCTTCTTGGCTTCGATCATCTCCACGTTGAATCCGATCGTAGGAACGGTGTGGAAGTTCTCATCGTATTTCAGTTTGTAAAGAAGAGTCGATTTCCCAGCATTGTCCAGTCCTAGGAGGAGTATACGTGCTTCGGGTTTGTGCCTGGATCCTGAATGTCCCATTGTGAAATGTCAGATGTTCACACAAACACTTCTCACGGCGTTCTCTTAGCAAATGTGAGTTTACATTAGAGGGTGCCTGCGTTACTCAGTAATGTATTATAACTCGCTTATCATAGCTCTGTATGATTAATGGGTCAAAGTATCACAGGACACCTCCCTAATGATATGCTAAGAATGCCTGGAACGGTGTCCATGTCTACAAACACATCTATTAATGTACATGTTGAAATTTAGAGTTGAATATCCCACGATTAAAGAAAACAATCACTTTCATGGAATATCGTGTCAAGTTCATCAAGGATGAAAACAAAAATGGTTCAGTTTCAAGTAAAATGTGAAGTCAAGTTGCTTCAACATAAATAAATAAATAAAACTGAATAAATAATTGAAAGTTCAAAGTTAAGACTGTTTCCAAGAGACATGTGACCCAAAGTATGATGATTTCTTCATTGTTCATCAGCTGACCACATAGATGACTATGAACTGGCAGTTATGACCAGCACACATGCTTAAAAACATCTCTTAAAGCAAACAATGTCTTGAAAAAGTCTGTCAAGAAATGTTGTCAAATGAAAACCGAAGAAAAATTACTTGGCATATCTGACAATCCAACTTCCGCTGAGTGAAAATGACAACGGTTCATCATTTAGTAATCCTCAGAAGGGATTTCAGGAAGAAATATGAAAAATCAACTGTACATTCACAGTTTCACCTTTGCCTTGCGACGGTTTTATCAATCCACACCCCTCCAGTTGTATCAGCCACAAAAACCAGTCCAGGGCAGTCTCCGTGACAGCTGCAGCCGCGCCGGCGTCTCTCCAAGGCGGCTTCATTCTGACCGGCGTCCGGTCGCCATTTCTCCTGCCAAATGCGCTTTTCACACAACTTTATAGTTGTAAGTGACGCAAACTCGTTAAAATCGGAACTCCTTGATCCACACTGCCCCATGTTTTGTTTCCTGCGTGTTGTAAACTACGTTAAACTCGGCGACAAAACGCACCTTTATACAGCAGTCACTGAACTACTATGTGTGTCAGTTCCAGTAAGAGTGAGTGTGTATGTGCAGATTTATAGAAGGCTTACTCACTGACAACAGGCTCCGGTCTTAGAGGGTTTAGTGCTGGACTCTATTCTGAGGCTTTACACCTGGTCCCTGTTGTCACGATGGACTGCCCAGCATCCGTTAAAGCCCGGTATGTTGCGCGCACGGGCGGTGTATGGTTACCGCGACCGGGATGTGGAAATACGTGTGTCCTGCGGTATGTCATGAAGAATGCAAACAGCCATGTTTGCCATATGGCTATTATTATGTTCGTTTTATATTTGCTTCTTAATTTACGAGCTCACGCCGAACCACCTCTGCTGAGGAAAACAAAACGCTAATGCTTTACACAGTCGACGCGAGTATATTGTAAAAAAAAAACAAAAACAAAAGACGATTACTTTAATCAGTTAGTCAGGTTTCAACTGATTAAATAGATGTTATACAAAGTTGTAACTTAATATTTTGAGTTTGACATATGTTGAGATGACTAGAAAAGAGTTATACAAAGTTGTAACTTAATATTTTGAGTTTGACATATGTTGAGATGACTAGAAAAGAGTTATACAAAGTTGTAACTTAATATTTTAAGTTTGACAGATGTTGAGATGACTAGAAAAGAGTTATACAAAGTTGTAACTTAATATTTTGAGTTTGACATGTGTTGAGATGACTAGAAAAGAGTTATACAAAGTTGTAACAATATTTTGAGTTTGACATGTTGAGATGACTAGAAAAGAGTTATACAAAGTTGTAACTTAATATTTAGAATTTGACATATGTTGAGATGACTAGAAAAGAGTTATACAAAGTTGTAACTTAATATTTTGAGTTTGACATATGTTGAGATGAGTAGAAGAGAGTTATACAAAGTTGTAACTTAATATTTTAAGTTTGACAGATGTTGAGATGACTAGAAAAGAGTTATACAAAGTTGTAACTTAATATTTTGAGTTTGACAGATGTTGAGATGACTAGAAAAGTTATACAAAGTTGTAACTTAATATTTTGAGTTTGACAGATGTTGAGATGACTAGAAAAGAGTTATACAAAGTTGTAACTTAATATTGAGTTTGACAGATGTTGAGATGACTAGAAAAGAGTTATACAAAGTTGTAACTTAATATTTTGAGTTTGACAGATGTTGAGATGACTAGAAGAGTTATACAAAGTTGTAACTTAATATTTTGAGTTTGACATATGTCGAGATGACTAGAAAAGAGTTATACAAAGTTGTAACTTAATATTTTGAGTTTGACAGATGTTGAGATGACTAGAAAAGTTCATTTGATTCAACTAAATTTTAGCCAGAACTGTCACCATGATTTATGAAGGACATGTTTTATTTTTGGTTTGGCATTTAAAGTGTAAAATTTAGGTTAATATGTGATGTGCTTTTCATAGGGACAGAAAACTGCATAATGGTATATGGGCATGTGGCAGTGTATGGCTATCGCGACAAGTGTAATGCGGTATATCAGGAAGAATGCGAAAAGCCATGTATGCCTTATGGTTATTGTGTTTGTTTTATATTTGCTTCTTACTTTATGAGCTCACGCTGAACCTGAGGAAAACAAAACACTAAGCAGAGATGGATCGATGTAAAAAAAAGTCTTTTCTGAAAATAAAATGGGTGGGTGTTTCTTTAAAAATTTACATTTATGGATGTAAAATTTTGCCGCAAAAAAAAAAGCAATAAATTAATAATACATTTATAATGCGAAGGATCTACGTTCAGAGAGTATCCAAAGAAGAAATTTTATTGGAAATACAAAAGTTTTGAATTTTTTTTAAATGAAATTGGACAAGTCAACCCAAAACACTTTACAGTAAGTACACTCCCAAAATAAATGATTTAGTGTTTCGTCATATTGAGTACAAAATAAGCATTTAGAGGAAATATTGCTATTAAATTTAACTAGTTTGGTATTTATTGGATAGCAGTTATGAATTGAATTTGATTGGGACTTCAACAGCTTTATTAGATAAAAAATATTTTCTGAAGAAGCCAAAACTGTTGTCAATCTATGTCAGATTTGGGGCCAGATTTAACTAAAGGTATAACACAATCAGCGATTGCACCAAAAACAATGGCATATTGATTGGGGGGAAGCTTTACATATACTCGACCTAAGAATACTGTAAAAATGACGTTATGACAATTATTTTAATCAGTTAATCGGGTTTCAAACGATTAAATAGATTTTTTTTAAAGTTATACAACGTTGCAACTTAATATTTTGAGTCTGACAGATTTAAGTTGAGATGGCTAGAAAAGTTAATTTGATTCAACTAATTTTAGGCAGCAGAACTGACGTCATGATTTATGAGGAGACCAGTTTTAGTCAGTTTTAAGGTTTGGCATTTAAAGTGTAAAATTTAGTTAAATATGTGATGTGCTTTTTTTTAGAAGGGCAGAAAGCTGCATAATGGTATACGGGCATGTGTCGCTGTATGGCTATCGTGACAGGTGCACGGTTACTGCGACCAGGATGTGAAAATACGTGTGTCCTGCTGTACGTCAGGAAGAATGCGAAAAGCCATGTGTGCCATATGGCTATTATTGTGTTTTATATTTGCTTCTTAATTTATGAGCTCATGCCGAACCACCTCTGCTGAGGAAAACAAAATGCTAACATGGAAAACAGTTTACATATATACTCGACGTGAGTATACTGTAAAAAATGACCTCATGACGATCTTTTAAATCAGTTAATTAGGTTTAAAATGATTAAATAGACTATTTAAAAGTTATACAAAGTTGTAATTTAATATTTTGAGTTTGTCAGGTGTAAGTTGAGACGACTAAAAACGTTAATTTGATTCAAGGAAATTTTAGGCAGCAGAACTGACGTCATGATTGATTATTTCAGTCAGTTTTTAGGTTTGGCATTTAAAGTATCACATTTAGTTAAATATGTGATGTGTGCTTTCATAACAGTAAACCGCATAACAATTTTACACACACGTGCGGTGTACAGTTACCGTTTACGGGATGTGAAAATACGTGTCCTTTGATATGTCAGGAAGAATGCGAACAGCCATGTGTGCCATTTGGCTATTATTGTGTGTGTTTTATATTTGCTTCTTAATTTATGAGCTCACGCCGAACCACCTGTGCTGAGGAAAACAAAACGCTAGCACGTAGCCTAATCAGGTCAGGCTGGTTTTAGAGGGGCTTTGACCACTCTTTTTAGCTGGTCTCAGCAGCTGTTAAGACTACTAAAACCAGCTAAACATCAGGGTCACTCATCAGTTAGCAGAGTGGCATGGAACCACTGTTGAAATTCTGTCAGAATCATCATTTTGGTTGAGGTTGAATATTCAATTCTGAATGAAGTTACACAACCTGACAAAAGACTTGTCGTCGATCCCTGTTGTAAGATCAACACATAATAACTTCACTTCTAGTTGATCATTTGGAAAAGTGGCAGAAGGTTGATTTTTCAGATGGATCATCTGTTGAACTCCATTTCAATCATCACAAATACTGCAGAATTCCTCTTGGTACCGACATGGACTCAAGATTCTCACAGTGATCAGTCAAGTTTGGAGAAGGAAAAATCATGGTTTGGGGTTACATTCAGTACTGGGGGCGTGCGAGAGATCTGCAGAGTGGATGGCAACATCAACAGCCTGAGGTATCAAGACATTTGTGCTCCCCATTACGTTACAAACCATAGGAGAGGGCAAATTCTTCAGCAGGACAGCGCTCCTTCTCATACTTCCCTACTCATATTCGGTAATGCGATAAATCACGGTAATGAATATGCACGATATTGTTATCGCGGGCACTTCAAAATACCGTAAAAAATAATAGATCCGAATTTATATACTTAGAACGCGCCTTAGCTTATTTTCCATCAACCGCTTGAAGAAACACTGCGTATATGCTGCGCAGAACTGATGCGCACTCTGATGTAAACAATCCCCGCATGTAGAAGCACTGTGTGCACACAGCGCGCGCCGCTGCTGCCACCGCTCTCTAATCCTCACACGAAGAAGAAGCATGGCGGAAAAAGGAACGCTGCCGACAATTTATCCCTCTTCAAAAAAAAAGTCAGAGGTTTGGAAATATTTTGGGTTCCAAAAAAATGCAGAGGGATTGCTGATCGAAGACGGTTTCCCTTTGCACATTCACTTTGATATAATTGCTCAAGTTTACTTTTATATTGTGTATTGTTTTATTTATATTTATTTGTATTTAAATGTTTGAAGTACCTTTAGTTAATTAAAAAGTTATTAAAGTTACTAAGTTGACGAAACTGAAGTTTTTTGTGTTTTTTTACCTGTTTCTCTAGTAAAATTACAATATCGTGATAATACCGTGTACCGTGATAAAAGCTCAATCAATTAATCGCAGCATGAAAATGTGATACCGGCACATGCCTACTCATACTTCAGCCTCCACATCAAAGTTCCTGAAAGGAAAGAAGGTCAAGGTGCTCCAGGATTGGCCAGCCCAGTCACGAGACATGAACATTATTCAGCATGTCTGGGGTAAGATGAAAGAGGAGGCATTGAAAACTAATTCAAAGAATGCTAAGTGATAAGACTTTTGTCTAAGCAAAGTCAGACCTTACTGTCCTAATTAAATAATTAAAAAATTTAAAATTATTATCTTTTATTTTGGTAAAATAAGCGTAATCTAGAGGCCTTTAACTTTCATATAACCTACTTCTGCTACCAAATGATCAACTACAAGTCAAGTTATTATTGGTTGTCCCAAAACTTGGATAGGCAACAAGACTTTTTGTCAGGTAGTGTACATGACGATATTCATATTGAACCAATGCTTATAATTTACACATTTCCCAGTGTTGGAAATACACACATTGAATTAAGGTTGATAATTCAAATCACGTCTCATTGTTGAAAATACTTACATTAAATCAATGTTGAAAATTCAACAATTTTTCCAACAATGAATTACTTGCATCCAATTAACAATCAACCATTATGGGAGACATGGTGGCGCAGTGGTTAGCATTGTGAGTAAGAGGGTCACTGGTTAGAGTCTCGGCCGGACCAGTTGACATTTCTATGTGGAGTATGCATGATCTCCCGTGTTGGCGTGGGTTTCCCCAGGGTGCTCCGGTTTCCCCCACAAGTCCAAAGACTGAATTGAATAAACTAAATTGACTGTAGTGTATGTGTGTGAGTGTGATAGTGTATGGGTGTTTTTCAGTACTGGGTTGCAGCTGGAGAGGCATCCACTGTGTAAACATAAGTTGGCGGATAAGTTGGCGGTTCATTCCGCTGTGGTGACCCCTTGAATAAAGGGACTAAGCCGTAGGAAAATGAATGAATTAATTTAACCATCATTGAATGATCAGAAGGGGCAACACAGTGGCGCAGTAGGTAGTGCTGTCGCCTCACAGCAAGACGGTCGCTGGTTTGAGCCTCGGCTGGGTCAGTTGGCGTTTCTGTGTGGAGTTTGCATGTTCTCCCTGTGTTCGCGTGGGTTTCCTCCGGGTGGTCTGGTTTCCCCCACAGTCCAAAGACATGCGGTACAGGTGAATTGGGTAGGCTAAATTGTCCTTAGTGTATGTGTGTGTGTGTGAATAAGTGTGTATGTGTTTCCCAGTGATGGGTTGCAGCTGGAAGGGCATCCGCTGCATAAAACAAATGCTGGATAAGTTGGCGGTTCATTCCGCTGTGGTGACCCCGGATTAATAAAGGGACTACGCCGAAAAGAATATGAATGAATGAATGATCGGAATGTAAGTTTATGTCTATTTTGTGATCAAGCCGTTATACTGTAAACAATTAAATGATCCAAACATTGATTTATTTCTGTGAAATGTGAGCAAAATGACCTGTTTTGTCATCACTTTAGACATTACGCTAGAGAATCATTTAAATACTAGCTCTAAAGTTGCGTTGGTGAAGTAGCAACGGTTTCTGCTGTTCTGACATCAGCTGCAGATGTGAATGAATGCTGGAAGTAGTTAGGATTTTTAAGACTCTCTGTGTTTGATTTTCTTATTTATATACACGATTACGCCATCGAACTATTGTATAAACGCAATATCACACTCGTATCAGTGCGACGTGGCTGTATATAAGCCGATATACAGCCATATCGCACTGCTACTCTTGCGATATTACTCCTATATGACACGTGCACACAAACACACACTATTAAAGAGAACAAAAACGATTCGTTTTAGCTTGACTTGTAAGGTTTATTTAATCGCTTTAATCTCCCACATACATTTCACACAGTGCAAGAAATTCAGATTTTCTGTAGACGGGGATTTGTGCCAATTCTTTTCCTATTTTTTAAGTTAACATTTAAGTAACATTGCTTAAGAGGAAAGTTGAAAAACTGTAAGCCAGTATTAATCCAACAGTCTTCACAAAGTAAATACACATCATAACCCTAAATCTGTCCACTGCAGTATGCATATAGCCATTAAAATGGTGACCTAAACACAGGAGAAGCCTGACGATCATGAGCGGGACCGGTTATGACGTTAAATCAAGTCTAACATTTGTAATTAAACGCAAACTTAATCCCAAACACATTTAAACAAACTGATGAGCAGCACCAGTGTAAATTGGCATAAATGCCTAAAGTGATATGAACGGATTATGTACACTGAACAAAAAAAGATTAATTGGATTTACTCCATTTTCTTAAGGTAAGTGGTTGCAAACAATATATATGAGGCAAATTTAAACAAATAAAATAAATTGAGTAATGTTCAACCTAATTTGTTTGTTTAAATTCAGCCCATTTATATTGTTTGCAACCACTTACCTTAAGAAAATGGAGTAAATCCAATTAATATTTTTTTTAAAGGTAAGTGGTTGCAAACTATTCATATGAGCTGAATTAAATCAAACAGATGAAATTAGGTAATCTTGACCTTCATTTGTTTGTTTAAATTCAGCCCATATACATTGGGCCTAAAAAAAAAGTCCAATAAATAATTGTTTTTCAGTGTACATCCAAATTCAAGAGCTGGATATGGTTTCACCAGCTCCATTTTTGACCTCAAAATAAAATAAAGTTATGATATTTATGCGATTTATGCTGAACAAACATCTACGAGTGCATCTTCAAGGCAATAAATGTCTTTCTACCATTCAAGCCGATAGCCGTTTCACAAATAATATTGCTCTGTATAAGGAAGGAAGGCCAGGATACATCATCTTTACAGTGTACGGAATTGAAAAATAATTCAAAACTCATTTTTTTCCCCAAGTGTCCATTTGGCACACACCAAAAAAAGAAGAAGAAAAAGAAACCAATCATCTGGGAATGCATGTGTTTGTACACACATGCGTCTATTGTAATGCTTTTGGCTTGTCTCTTATATTACAGCGTCTCACCTCTGATTGACGGAAAGGCTACTCTGCAGTTTTGCTGGCCGAGCTGCTCTTGAACTTGACCACCATGACGGTGATGTTGTCTGGACAGCCACGGTAGAACGACTGCAGGACGATGCTCTTGGCGCCGAAGTGCGGCTCGTCTAGACGCTCCCGGACGAAGCGCACGGCCTCCTCGTTGCTGAAGGCGTCCCACAGGCCGTCTGATGCCAGGATCATGAACTCGGGCTGCAGCTTGTCCAGGTCGAAGGTCAGGATGTCGGGGTCTGGGATGACCACGTTTAGGTTTTTCAGCGGGTAGTCGCCCAGTGAGCGAGACATGGCCAGGATGCCCTGCACACGCCATGAACCGTTGAAACTGATGAAGCCTCCTGATGGAGAAGATGACAGACAGGTTACATTCACGCTGAATACAGAACTGGTAGGAAGTGTAACATGAATAAACGGAACAGTCTGATCATATCCATTAACTTAATATAATCCCAAAGTGGAGGCCGAGGGACAATAAGGGTGGATGTAGTCTTTTGGTGATTTCCAAAAATCAAATACATTTTATTAACCCCTACAGTATGTGCTGTTGGAGATGAATTCACCTGCTCTGGGGGTGATCCTGAGTCCTAATTTGCTGCAACTTTCTCTGTGTTTCAGCAAATGAAATGATTTTTGATGACAAATCTCATTTTGGGAAAATGCTTTGAAAATGAAAAAAATAAAATAAAATAAACAAATAAATAAATAAATAAATAAATTAATTAATTAATTCAACAATACACTCTGGGCAAATTTACTACCCTTTCATTCTGTTGGTGGCTGTTTTTGCTCAAGTGGCAGCCTCCCACTCTCCCTCGTAAAGCTAATACGGAAGTAACTGAAACTGCAATTCATCGAAATTTGGTTAGTCCACTGTTAAAATGGCCAACTTTACAGCAGAAATAAAGGTACAGTCTGGTACAAAAACGATTTTGGTGTATATAGCTTATTTATTTATTTTTTTTTTTTTTAACAAGAACCAGCGTGTTTTCAGTTTTCAGTACAGTTTTCTTATACAATAAAATCACTTCACATTTCTTAACAAGAATGAAATAAGTGAGGTAAAAAAGAAATTAAAGAAGAAGAAGAAAAAAAACAGAGGAGCGGGTACATAATTATCAAATTACAAACAAATATATTACGCACATTTTCCAATTTTAGTTATTAACAAGAGTTATTAACGCACTTTTTATGTAAAAATCTTTAAGGAGGAGCATATATTGATTGTTTTAATTGCTTTTCTATTTTTAGACTTGGAAATCACTTTCATATACATTTGAATCTCCTTTTCTAGCACCATGAAGAAAGGTTTACTTTTGGCAAACATAATAATAAAATAAAGTTTATAATAAAACCAGCATCTTTTAATGAGCGATCCTTGGTGTATATAGCTAACATTACCTTTCATCAACTGTGAGGAAGTGAATTTTTTTTATAACTCATCCGTTTCGTTTATATTAAGTCTGCATAATTAAGGGCGTGGCCACTTGAGTGACAGCTAGGTCTTGCTGGTCGCAGTCACTCCACCTCAGCTGATTCCAGCTGAACTCGGCATATTCATCGTATTTTTGTCTTGTTTTATGTGGCTTTACACAGTCAGTTGCCTTTTGGAATTATTTCCTACAATTATCAGATGATATGGCATGCTGTGTGCACTTAATTGTGTTCACAAACCATTCAAGTGGCCTCCATTTCCCAGGTGAGTGAAATTCTTATATTATTATTATGGCCCGTTTATACTGAGTGGTACGGTACGGTTCGGTTTGGTACGCTTTTATGGCCGTTTCCACTGTCAAAAAGCGTACCGAACCGTACCATACCACTTTTTCGGCATCCTTTCGAAAGGGTACCAAACACGAGAAAGGGTACCAAAAGGCGGAGCCACACGCGCAGCTGAACGCTATTGGTTTACAGAGATACGTCATTCACTTACGCAACAAGCCAGAATGAAAACAAAAAAACCGCCATGTTTGAAAAACACAGCGAGAGATTTTAGCGGAATTATAAATACATATAATAACGAGCCATGGTCGATCTGGGCTCAAACAAACCTTGTCGTCGTCTTGATGAACAGCCACAAATCCAAGAAGAAGAGCAGATTTACCCTGTGCCCCGTAGTTTTTTACGAGCCAGTCTGAGGCACGAGCGGTTTCGCTTTCTTGCTAGCACTCGCCGCGCGTCTAACATTATATCTGAAATAACAAACTTCTTGAGCTGATGATAATAACCTGCGCTTGATTATTGACGTGCTTTTGAAACCCGATCCTGTCAGAAGCTGACAAACGCGAGAGTGAAGCGCGAAGAAACAAAGGAGAAGCCGGGAAAAAAGGAGCACATTAAATACGGCCAAAATGTCTACTTTATGTAGTTCTTCTGTAGTTGGGAACATATCGGAGACTGTAAGGGGCTGTATGTGTTTATATATGTTCATTTATTTAGTTATTTAATATAATTACAGACGTTACAGTAGGCTGTTTCGCTGTTTGTCTTTGATCTGCAGTTATAATCAACTCATGTTCATTGAAAAGTTAGTAATAAACATTTCTACACAAGTATTTATGTTTATGAAGCATCTGTTTTGTGAGAAGTGCTTCTCATATGATATGTGAGTGACCTGTACAGCTTTATTGTAGACATTTCCTCGAGCTAGAATGATGTCGACTGAAACTTTCTGTCATACACCACGCCCACCAAAAGGGTACCCTTGTTAGTGGAAACGCAAGCCTGATAAAGGTGACCCGTACCAAACCGAACCGTACCGTACCGTACCGTACCAGTCAGTGGAAACGAGCCATATATTATTAGTCTTTGTTTTATTTAATCATTTATAAATGTTCTTTAGAACTTGAATGCACTCCAGAATCTGACAGATTGATTAGCTGTAGGCTCTAAAACAGTCATCTGAAACGTTGGCATACAGTGTTATGCCTGGATTTCATTAATATCCTTGCATTTATTAACATAGAATAAATTTGAAGTATTTGGAAGTAATCCGCAGTTTCCTCCTGTAGAACAATGCTTAGTGGCTCAATGCGTTACAACAGTGTTTTTAAAAGACTAAACACTATTGATATAGTGTACAACCAAGCACAAGTGGTCAGAACAC
Source organism: Danio aesculapii (assembly GCF_903798145.1). Classification (NCBI taxonomy): domain Eukaryota; kingdom Metazoa; phylum Chordata; class Actinopteri; order Cypriniformes; family Danionidae; genus Danio; species Danio aesculapii. The sequence continues at coordinate 10,072,266 of NC_079436.1, read as the reverse complement.
AAACGAGTCTCAGGTGATGAAGTATTAACATTTCTCCCAAAGAACAGCCGTCTAAGCAAGATGCTAGCAGGCATCTGTAGCTCCGCCTCTTTGCCCTATTTTGGTAACCCCCAGTCGGTGTGATGATACGCGAACAAAATGGTGACGATTGGCCACGCCTAATTGTAGCTTCATTTGCGCTCTTCAGAAACATATAGGTGATGTCACGGATACTACGTCCATATCTTTTACAGTCTATGTTTTTGCCCCATTGACTCCCATTATAATGACATTTTTTAATTGCAAAGCCATGACAGCATATAATCACGCATTCTTGACTGTTGGTGGTTTTCTCGATTGGGAAGATGTCAAATTTGTAATTTGTACTGTTGATTAGCAGTCGCATGAATATTCATGGTTAATATAACCTTTTAATAAAAATATAAGTATTTTTTAAGACAGCAGTGAAGACGTACATAAAATTATAAAGAAAAGCATATAAGAATTTCAAATTCTGGTTTAAAATGTACAATTGAAAAGATGTATTTGTATAGCTGAAGAAATAGGGACAAAATCTAGGTCAAGGATGGTATTGGAATCTGATTGTGACTCCCAGAATTGGATTGATTATGAAGTCCCTTAAAGATTCCCACCCTTACTAACCAGTTGTTAAAACTCTGCAGAAATGTCTTGAAACACACAGCTTTAATCAATGTGTGGGTAAATTAAACTGAAACATGTAGACAGACGGATGAATCTAGTATCCAACCTATCGTGAAAATGAGCCAAAATCATGACTTGCATTTCCTGACTGGTGAATCAGTCAAAAACTCACCGGCTCTTTTGATCCTCTTGCGCTCCTTCAGCTGGTAGGGCTTGTGATCGTGTGAAAGGGCCACGGCGTTTCCGTCTTTATCGCAGAGAACGCCACGAGAGTCTCCAACATTCGCCACCGTCAGTTCGCGATCAGACAGCAAGGCTATCAGACATGTTGTGCCTGAAAACATAAGAGCAGCCATTCAGCATTGCGCACATCCTGATGGAAGATGGAGCTTAAACACATGCTGCTCCTGCTGACCTGCTTCATCGTGAGAGGCAGAGAACTTCTCCACCATGTCCCGGTCCACGGCCAGGATGCGTTGCTCCAGGATGGAGGGGTAGGAGAGAGGACTGTCCTTCTTCTCCCTCTCGAACGCCTGCAGCTGTTGCTTCAGAGCCTCCGGCAGGTGGGCCTTCACATAATCTGCAGCCCCCTGGAAAACAGAAGAGGAAGAACAGCTTTTACAAATCCAGCTGATACATTTATCCTACCCATTACTGCAAAATAATAAGTTGTAAATATTGTATATGACATACAGCCGGTTTTACTGCCAAAATGCACATGAATAAAATCACCTTCAATCAACTGTCCAGCCCTATTTTCTACTCTTACTTTCGGGTGTGAAGTGTACTGAATCTCACGTGTACAATCAGACAAGCACACACAGATAAACTTGAACGCAGATAAAGGCACTTACATATAACCTAAAATCAGGGTATTCAGCAAAAAAAAAAAAAAAAAAAAAACCTGTTCCAGTCAGATTTTAAGCTGTTTTTTTTTTTTAACTGATAAAACAAATCAGGGTAAGGAATTGACATGACATTACACACATCAGCTGATTAAGGATAATCAGCTTAAGAACGTGCATGTGAACACACTCAATGCCAGTGACCGATTAAGTCATCCTGATGTGGATCACTGAATTATTCCCTTAATCCTTTCATAAAACAGACTAGCTCAAGAACAAAACACCAGTGTCGATCCAGCTCCGGCTGAATCTGAAACCTATTCCACCTATTGAATTTCACAAATATGGTTTCCCATTTCAGTCATTATTATTATTATATCGTAACGATCATTTTAACAATCGCTGCAGTTTCTGAAATCAAATTATGTAAATAAAAATAATTAAAGACACTTATGACTTTATTCACGTGTCCTCATACACAAAGAAAACCGTCAGACCGTCTAATTGTAGGATTAAGTGTAATAAACTAATTCTGGATCTTAATATTATCATACTTGGTTAAAATCACTTTGTTGTAAAATATAAAAAGCAAACAATAATGTGTCACATTAAAATTAATTACTATAGTTAATCATTTAAACAATGTATAATATAGTTATAAACTGATTATGTCACAGCTGTTAGTTATATAAATATATATATATATATATATATATATATATATAATATAAATAATATATATAAATATATATAAATAAATAAATAAATATATATATATATATAAGTAATAAATAATATAAATATATATAAAATAATAATATATATATATATAATATATATATATTAAAATAAATAAATAAATAAATTATATATATATTATATATTATATATATATATATATATCTATATATATATATATATAAATAAATAAATATAAATAAATATATAAAATAAATATTATATTAATATATATATATATATATATATATAGATATAATATATATATATATATATATAATATATATTATATATATATATAATTATTACTATATTATTATTATTTTTTTTTTTTTTTATTAATTATTAACAGTTAATTTGTTTCTATTGCTAAATTTTGGTTTAAAAACAATACATTGCTTCCTATAAATTGGGCCTACTACAGTATTTAATGTGGGAACCATTAATTAAAAAGTTATTAGAAAATTAAGCAAATATACACTACTACAGTTTGAGTAAAAATATTAATATAGTGTTATACATTTATTACATGTAAAATGTATTACTGCCTGTATTAACTTCCTATTATTTCCTTCATTATAAATGACTCCATTATATAATTTAAACCTGTCCAATTTAGATCTTTCAGCAAGGCCAGCAAACGAGTATCTGCGATATTTACTCTGTCAGATAATAATGACTGATCATCTATGATGACTGATAGAAAACTGTTCAGTCTATTATATTGAATGGTGATCGGAAACAACGCTCCCCATTTGCCCGTCTCGATCGCAATATTTGTGAAATAAAGTAAACACTATATTGTTTATTGTGTACAATATTTATTAACCACATATCAAAATATATCGATGACGATGTCCAAGATGTTAATACCATTAACATCTGTCGTAACCATTTATGGTTTGCCTAGATTGTGTGTGCCTAAAACGTGTGTGGTTGTGAGGGCCTGCAGCTGGATATTATTGGGTCACGCAGGTAAAACAGCAGCAACAAAAAAAAAAATGACCTGACAGATTGAAAATATTTCCAGTACAAACAGCGTATTATAGGCTGATCCGTAGTGATGAAGGATAAGACAAACAGTTTGGGAGATTTAAGATATTCATGGTGGACTCATTCATTCTTTTTCCTTCGGCTTAGTCCCTTTGTTTATCAGGAGTCACCACAGCGGAATGAACTGCCCATGGTGTCACATTAAGTGACACACTTGGCCCCAATTCTATTTTATACCCCTAGCCCTTCGCTTGAAACAGGGGTCGAAGTTTCCCACTAAGAAATGGGACACCACTGCTTCGCATGCGCACGTCATCATGTCATCAATAGAGCAGATTGTGAGCTCTGCAGATATATAATTTTCATTCATTCATTTTCCTTCGGCTTACTCCCTTATTTATCAGGGGTCGCCACAGCAAAATGAACCGCCAATTTATCCAGCATATGTTTTACACAGCGGATGCCCTTTCAGCTGAAACCCAGTAGTGGGAAACACCCAAACACTCTTACCTGAGTGTATGGGTATGAGTGTACAAGAGCGCATGTATTTGGACTGTGGGGGAAACCGGAGCACTCAGAGGAAACCCATGACAACACGGGGAGAACATGCAAACAACACACAGACATGCCAACTGACCCAGCCGGGAGCCAGCTCGAACAAGTGACCTTCTTGCTGTGAGGTGACAGTGCTTACCACTGAGCCACTGTGCCACCCTACATAATGTTCAGTTCATTATTATAGGAATTATACACTGGGTGAGTGTAGATGCTAATTTTTCATATGAATTAACTGAATATCTCACATTTCTGATGTCATGTGCTCCAGCATAAAGACAAATACAGTTGTTGCTTAGTAACAAAAGTAGCGCATGGCTCATTACTAACAAAGAGCTTAGAATCACCAAGAGGCGACACTCAATAGAATGTTCCATTGCAACAGCAGCACCCAGCAACAGCCTCGCGATTCCGCCATTTTGGATCTTATTGCTGTCGCAATGGCAAGCATGTGTTTTGTTTTTTATTTATTTATTTATTTATTTAAAAAGCGCATTAAAGCTGAAATACAACATGAAAGATGACGATACAAGATTTACAGTCAAAGACTGGTGATTATCAGCACTTTTAAAAGTACAGACTTTTTACTTTTACAGACTTGTTTAATATATTTTAACCATATTTGTTTTTATTGTAACTGTCACTTCTAGGTGAAAATACTTCAAATGACTTTAATGTAATAGTTTACGCACTGACACAATACAAATTAATACTGACATGTTTAAATTAACATGACTTTAAAAATGTGTTGATAACAGATTGACAGTACTTTTTGTTGCAGTATTATAATACATAGTATATATATATAGTATATAGTATTTTTTCAGTCTTGTCTGTTAAAGAAAGACTGATAAAGTTATATAAAAAGCCACTTTGTCCAAAACGACTGAATTCAGACACAAAAATTCGTTTATTCATAATTTTTTTATGCTGTCATTAAAAATCATGGAGGCCATACAAACTATAGAAAATAGTTTTTGTTGTGGGGTATGCTAATTTTTATATCACTCTAATTTGAGTAAAGCTAAAAAATAAAACAGTAATCCAAGTTATTTTGTTAACCTCACCTTCATGTTATAAGTGAAAAAGATTTTTAGATACCAGATATAGTAAATCTGTCAACATTCTGGAAGTCTGTTTTCATTGAGATATTTTTTTTTTTAAATGTTACTTTTCAAAGGGGTACCCATTGTACCAATTTATGCTGAGAGCATATATATAGAATAATATTTTAACTCATATTTAACTCAATATTGTAATTTTGTCTAACATTTGTAATCTGTGCTGCTGGTCTATTGGAATTTTCATTCCAAAATGGCTGCCGTGTGACACTAGCGGCATCTAGTGGCTGTTTTCCAATCAGCAACAGAGCGTTGCCTCTTAGTGAGTCTATGCTCTTTGTTACTAATGTCAACAAAAGGCAGTGCAGTGCATTTTATATACAAGTCTCTAGGTATTGAAAGATGCACATAACTACACTGTGTATTTACAGTGCTCATATTTATGGATGTAACTAGGGCTGGGCGATATTGCAAAAAAAAAGTATGTATATATATATATATAATGTATACAATAGAAGATTGGAAAATGTCGCCTGGTCTGATGAGTCTCAATTCCTGCTGTGACATTTGGATGGTAGGGTCAGAATTTGGCGTCAACAACAACAACAACATGTAAGCATGGATCCATCCTGCCAACCCGGTACTACTTAGGTGTACCTAATAAAGTGGCCTGTGAGTGTATAATCCATAATAATTACTCCTGTATAGTAGTAGCCTAGTCCCATACTTTCACATCTGTCACTATATGATACTCGATTCCCTTTTTCAGAAAGTCTAGTGGCTGGGAATTACCCTTTTACAGTGTCTGGTATATCATTAGTGTTGTTTTCGTGTGTTTACATAGATGAATATGGCCACTGTGTAAATACACAGTTCAGTTACGAGCTCACTGCCACATTATATCATTATGATAACATGATATCGATGCCTACAGTGACTTCCTGAACATAAATACCCAAAAATAATGCAACTGGAATAACTACAGCAGTCGCCATCGTCAATATAATCATCAAGTTACAACTCGCAATGACATATGATGACGTGTGTTGGTGTTGTAGTGGTGTCCCATTTCTTAGGCGTGAATTTAAAGCCCTTTGAAGGGGGTAGGGGGTAAAACAAAATAGAATTGGGATTGGGCCTAAGGTTAGCAGCACATAAAATATGTGTGTAATATTTTGCAGACCACCGCTGGTAAAATTTAGCGGGTTTATTTCCAATACGTCTCCTTGAAGATCATGACCCTAACACTGTAAGGAATTAAATAAATCAGATGCTTGTTTGTAGCAAAAAATACTTATTAACGGCCAATTTTTGACATCTGTGTGTCTCCTTGCTTGGTTTTAATGCCCTGTGCCTGCCATGGCCGTTGTATTCAGAGAAATGTCTCATACTCCTTTGTTTGTAGTGTAGTCCTTCCTTACACCTAGAGAATCGCCCCTACCTCAATCACGTACATGTGCTAAGGGGTAGAAAGGGGAATGAGCTTTAATTCATCCATTCTCTATCTTAGTCCCTTATTTATCATGGTCTCCACAGTGGAATGAACCACCAACTATTCCAGCATATGTTTTAAACAGCGGATGCCCTTCCAAATGCCACCCAGTACTGAAAAACACCCATACACTCTCACATTCACACACTAGGGCCAATTTTGTTTTCCCAATTCACCTATAGCGCATGTCTTTGGACTGTGGGGGAAACCAGAGCACTCGGAGGAAACCCCCGCCAACATGGGGAGAACATGCGAACTCCACACAGAATGCTAAATGGCCCAGCCGGGATTTGAACTAGCAACCTTCATGCTGTGAGGCAATGTGCTAACCACTGAGCCATCGTGCGCGGATACAGAAGAAAGGCTTAGCCCAACACCAGGCTAGGAGTAAATGATAAAAGAAACATCCATTTTTTGGGGTGAACTGTCTCTTTAAAGAGGCCGAGAGCTCTTTCCAGATGGAGTTTTGAGCAGAATACAGATGAAGGGACAGAGAGTCTCTGAGGAGCGAGTGCCCTTTCCAAACGCTGCCAGATCCCCAACACATATTGAGTCAAAGAGCGTTATTTCCCCATCATCAGTGCGGATGCTTTGGATTCCTCACGCTACAGTCTTCAGCATTACGCTCTCGCTAGTGACTCAGCGATGCCACGCTAAAAATAAAAAGATGAAACCGGAGAAGCAAACATAATACCTGCTTGCCAAGAGAAACGCTGCAGTCTCTGCAGTCAAAGTCACTTCCCAGGCAAACAGCTTTTCAGAAAGACAGCGCGGAGCCTCCTGATGAAGCCTTTGCATTATTTACTGCGCTGATGTACAGCTCTTGCAGAATAAGCAGATATAGCTCAGGGTCACTTTGCACATGGCAGTGATTTGAAAACTGTAAATAGCATAGAGTTACTAATAAGAGGAGTCTTTTAGAGGTTAGAGCTTGAGGGATTTCTCCTAAATCGAGTGCAGCTATACAGTATAAAGAAATGTCTGCTTAAACTACTGTAGTCATACCAGTGCATCCTACAGGTTGAAATATACTTGCAGTGGTAGCCGGATTGAAACACACCATTTACTCACATCACTTAAATAGTTAACTTTATGCGACAAACAAAATATAATTTAATTTGAACAATAATTGTATTTATGACACTGTTATACACGGTTTCTTTTCAATGGGTTAAAGTAAAAACAAAAAGACTGGCGAAATAAAAAAGAAATCTTTGCATCTCAAGCAAACTTGAATGCCAAGGTATTTTAGATATAAAATAGCCTATGTAACATAGCCTAATAGCATCATCAAATTAATAAAATATACAGCAAATGAGAAATAAATCACAGAAAAACAATTACAGACAACATCTCTACAAATCAGAATAATTACAAGATTAAAACGTGTAGATTATTTAAAAAAGGTAATGTGTTGATTAACCATTACTAATGGTGTACATATATTTTTACAGCCAGTTTAAACCAGTCATTTCGTTCTCTTTAAGAATAAAGTTGAGTCGTTTAAATTCAAGAATGTATTATGAATGTTACTCTTGCGACTGTGTGCACAGTCAGCTGCAAAGCCAAGTGAAAGTAGGCTTAAGGGTGCTTTCACACCTGTTTTGTTCTGAAACAGGGATTAAAATTATTACAATGTTGCTCTTTGCAGTGTGAAAGCGAACCGCACCAAGAACAAAGTTTCTACTAATAAGAGTCTTTTAGAGGTTAGAGCTTGAGGGATTTCTCCTAAATCGAGTGCAGTTATACAGTATATATAAAGAAACACCTGCTTAAACTACTGTAGTCATACCAGTGCATCCTACAGGTTGAAATATACTTGCGGTGGTAGCCGGATCAAACAAACCTTGTCGTCGTCTTGATGAACAGCCACAAAGCCAAGAAGAAGAGCAGAATCTGCCGTGTGTCCTGTTGTTGTTTACAAGGCCGTCTAAAGCACGAGCGGTTTCACTTTCTCTAGAGATTTGCATGATTGTCTATATTTGAAATAATGACTTGCGCTGGTGATTAACGTGGACATGATTATTGAAGTGCTGCTCACATTCTTTCAGAAACGGACAACGCGAGAGAAGCGTAAAAACAAGAGCAAATGATTCTTTCAACAACCTAAAACATGAACAAACTGCCATGTTTAACTATTATCATCACCTTTTGGACTATTATGAACTCAGAATGACGGACTTACATTTAAACAAGATGTTAACGTTACATGTGCTGGTGAAGATTAAAGATGAGAGGTTTGTACTGACTGTATATGTTTTGTATCGTTTATGAACCCAAATAAGGACTAAATGTATGTTTTTTTTTTTTGTTTGTTTTTTCGTAATCTGTAACATTTCAGACTGTAAGGCTCGTATGTCTGCAGCTATAATCAAATCCTGTTCATAGAAAGGTTAGTAATTAACATTTATACAAGTCTTTATGTATATAAAGCATTTGTTTAGTATGAAGTGCTTCTCATACAATATGAGAACAACGATTATCAACTACAGCTTTCTGTCATGCACCATGCCTAGCAAAAGGGTACCATTTGGCAGTGGAGACACAAGCCTGATAAAGGTGACCCGTACCGAACCATACCACTCAGTGGTAATGAGTAGGCCCACACGGAATCTGCGTGCGCAGAATTCCACAGATTTTTTGCCCATCATTAATTCTGTTTATTTACTTGAGTAAATGTGTGTAAATCTATATTTATTCAGTCTTTAAATGACAGTAATATCACTGACTAATATGAAAATGTTCATCTGATTTATGTACAATGCAGTTTGTCCAGTAATATTTTCTGTCTTTTAGTAGATGTATAAGAGACTTGCTTTGTTTACCAAATAAAGTGGATCTAATTGGATTTACATTTTAAACATGAAATAAAAGTTAACTCAAGAGTTCACACTTAGCTGGTGATCTATCAAAAGCTTGTTTGGCATGCTGTCCCGGGGAGAGGCCTGAGCTAAAGGGATCCTCGAGCCCAGGGCTCCCTCCCGTTCGCAGAGCGAGAGGGGAGCTTGAGCTCGGTGGATCTCAGAACTCCTCGCTGCAGTAGCTAAGGGAACACGTGAGAAAAAGGGAGCTAGACAAGTGCTTGACTGCCAAGTCTGTTATGCATAATGTATATCTTCGGATGGTGGGAGGAAAACGGAAAACCCGGGGAAAACCCACACGGACAAGGGGAGAATTTACAAACTCCTCACAGAAACGCCCACCGGCCTGGCGGGAGCAGGGTCGGCAGTGTTCTTGCTGTGGGGTTAACAGTGCTAACCACTTGGCCGCCGGGCCGCCCGATCTATGGAAAGGAGGAAAATGGGGAGGAAGGGGGGTTTCTTCCAAACGAAGATAAAGCGGATTGAAGATTGTGGTTATTTATAGTAACTTAGAAATCATATGATTGGAAGATCATGATTAGCTAATACAAGACCGGCTGTGATAAATCATAAGCACGTGATTTTTGTCTGGTTCGGCTCAGCTGCCAAAACCGACCTCCGTAGACTACAGCGAATAGTCCGGACTGCTGAACGTATCACTGGCACAACCCGTCCTACACTTCAAGAACTGTACTCTTCCAGAGTGAGTAAAAGGGCTCGCAAAATCACTCTGGACCCCTCACACCCAGCACACTACCTGTTCGAACTGTTACCGTCTGGTCGGCGCTTCAGAGCACCAAGCGCAAAGACACAGGAAAAGTTTCTTTCCTCAGGCTGTCTACCTTATGAACAGTTTAAATATTCCCTACTGTGCAATAAATATGTGCAATACTTCTCATACGCACTTGTACACAGCACCTTATATCAATATACAATGCAATACCTTCTACATTCGCACTTGTACACTTATAACCTGTATATTTATAACAATCTGTACATACAACTCAACATCCAGGTTTCTTGACTAACCGCATCTGTTTAATGTTTATCTTTTTATTTTTCAGATTTATTTTGTGTTGTCACTTGTCACTTTATGTACACTGGAAGCTTCTGTAGCCAAAACAAATTCCTTTGTGTGTGTGTGAAGCACACCTGGCGATAAAACTGATTCTGATCCTCTCGAAATTAGTTTAAAATAAACTTAACAAAGATAATATATTTATTTCACATATTACGGTTATAGTTATGGCACTCCCAAAATAATTCTATTTTAGATTCGATTTTTACCAAAATTCTCCGCAGAAATAGCAAAAAACATCCGCAGATTCCGTCTGGCCCTAGTAATGAGGGATAATATTGGCACCCATTGACTTTCATAGTAGAAACAAATTACTATGAAAGTCAATGCTGTTTTTTGCCTTTAATATATCTTCCTTTGTGTTCAACAGAAGAAAAAAAAAACTCAAACAGATTAGGAACAAGTAGAATGAGGCAGAATTGTCATTTTTGGGAGAACTATCCCTTTAAAACTACTAATATATTGATTTATTGCATATAGGCTGTACATCTCTGCAGGCCTCACAATCTGAATGATTTAAAGCATGTTTGATCATTGTGTCTCGGTAACAAGAGAGTAGGGGCGATGCGACCCACAGTGACCTCCTTCCACTCGAGACCCTCCCACTACTGCAAACACATCACCAGTCAAGCTTTCATTTCACTCCAATCACACACCAGCACAAAGAGGCCTTCGTTAATCGCTGTTACACACCAGTGTTTGGATGATTTAAAGGTTCACCCTAAATTAACCAATTACTCACCCTTCACTTGTTCCAAACCTGTTTGAGATTTTTTGCTCTGATGAACACAAAAGAAGATATTTCGAAGAATGTTGGAAACCACTAACTATTGACTTGTATTTGTTTTTCCATTTATGGATGTCAATGGTTACAGGTTAGCTCTGATTGGTCACTAATATCTGGGGTCGGATTTATAATTTTTGCATAGAAACCTTCCTAAAACAAAGTACACCAGAATAACTTGTCATTTATGTATTAATGTTCCTTCATATGTTTGGCTCCAGTTTAAGTGAGCTGAAGAAAAAAAAATGTCACCTAGTTTTTGGATGGCCTGAGGGGGAGTAAATTAACAGCAAATTAAAATTTCTGTGTGAACTTACAAACTGAATAAAAGTAATTAAAGTATTTGTTGTGTCACTGCTTTACTGTTATCAAATAACCAAAAATACCATACAGATTATCAATTGTGTGTGTGTGTATAATCTATCTATCTATCTATCTATCTATCTATCTCTATAGATCTATCTATCTATCTATATATATCTCTATAGATCTCTATCTATCTATCTATCTATCTATCTATCTATCTATCTATCTATAGATCTATCTCTCTCTCTCTCTCTCTCTCTCTCTATATATATCTCTAGATCCTCTCTCTCTCTCTCTCGCTCTCTCCTCTCTCTCTCCTCTCTCTCTCGTCTCTCCTCCTCTCTCTCTCTCTCTCTATATATATATATATCTATAGATCTATCAATCTATCTATGTATATCTATATGTAAAAAAAAAAAAAAAAATTCGCACATTTTCATACGAATGAAATCGTTTGAATTAAAACTAATTAGGTAGTATTCCTATGTTTATATATGTATATTTTTCTATTAAATAAATGCAGTCTTGGGACTTTATTTAAACATCTTTTAAAAGGGCTATTCAGTGCATTTAAAATAAGACATAAAAAATGGCCATAACTTATATATCCCTCTACTGTACCGCCATCTCTAATTAAAAGCTCAATATACCAGGCCTAATTCAAAATTATAATAACGAGAGGACCAGACCACCAGGGATTAGAGGAAGGGGACACGACAGAAGAGCAAGACGAGCGTTGATTAGGCCAACTGCGCTAGTCATTGTTAGCGAGAGCGCTCTTCATTAGCACACACCACAGGGCAAAAGATGATGTAACACGACACTGTCTATTTAACAGGGTATTTTTAACAGACCCTCTGGATCAAATATCTCACAGACCTAGTTTTCATTTCTGACTAAATCAGAACATGTATTGCTTAAATGTTGATTATATGTGCAAATTATGAACACGATTTGATTGATTGTTGAGGATTAGGCTTTATGGAGCACCATTTCTTCTACTGCTGAGGTATTTTATTATTTTTTGCCAAAGAAAGGAATTGCTAAAGCCCTTCAAAGCTGTAATAAATGAACAAGATTTATGGTGAAAAATGTGATTTAGTAGGCAGACTAAAAGTTGAACACACACACACACACACACACACACACACACACACACGCACACACCACACACGCACACACGCCACACGCACACACGCACCACCAGACTGGGTGGAGTGGTGTTCATGCTGTTTTTTTTGGTATCAGATGTACTGAATATCGTGGGAGGCTGGAAAGACTTGCTGTATAATTTCTAGAAAATAAATGTATAATTAAATCTAACAGCATTGCTATTTTGCTCCTCTGGTGCACTTGTGAAATAAAAAAAAAGAAAGAAATGCATTTATTTATCCAATATAGTAAAACAAAAAATAATTAGATATATATTTAAAATAATAATTAACTAAAATCTAAATTAAAACATGTTAAAATTAAGTGATTATATATACACACCCTACTCACAATAACTTAGGCATATTGTTATTTATAAGTGCTTTTTTTCCTTTTTGTTCTGAATTTTATTGAAATTAGTAAAGTTCCCTTTGATATTAATAATAAAGTGTATAAATTTGTATATATAATAATAAAATAAATAAAACTAACTAAATAAATAAAATCAATTAAAATTTAAATAACTTAAGTTTAATTAAAATAAATGCAAAAATACAAATTTATAAAAAAGAATATATAACCAATTATTAAAACAAATATATGACAGAAAATGGACTGTTAAAATTAAAAAGAAATAAAAAGAAATATAAAATTAAAATATATATAATTTAAATTTAACTCAAAGAAACAATACAAATATAAAATACTAATGAAAAGAATATATAAACAATTATAAAAACAAAAAAATGGCAAAACATTATGGATTGTTAAAATTACCAGAAATATATACAAAAAAAAAAAAGAAATCTTCAGTGCGGTCGAGTGCCTTAGTGTCCCACCAGTGACGATATACAGCCATATCGCACTCCTACTCATGTGATATTGCTGATTTATAATTAGTTTATATAGACTTTTTTTTATAAATTTGTATTTTTACATTTTATTTTTATATTAGTTAAATTTAAATTGTAAATTTAAATCAATGTTTTCGAATTTTCGATGAAATTTCCTCGACATAATGGTGTATATAAAAGAAAATCAAACACGAAGAGTCTAAAAATCCTTTTGTTAGAGGATCTACTTTTTTCCTCCATTCATTCACTTCTGCAGCTGCCGTCAGAACAGCAGAAACCGTTGCTACTTTTGATGACAAATCAGGTAATTTTGCTCACATTAGGATTATAAGGCTGAACGGCATGAAATGCCATCTGTCTACAGAGATTTCTCCCAGTATTTTCTCTGTTGCAGTCGGGAGATCACAATAATTAACCCCGAAAAAGCCAAAAAACGCAATCACTAGTAGATTACTGTTGTGTTTGCGATAAGTAAAAAAGCATTTCTTATTTCTGTTTACTGGACTAGTCTGCAGTAACAAAAACAAGTAACTCAGGGTTATACAAAGAGTGGCCAACCCACAATACACACATTCCTGATATGCAAGTCCCATCTCACACTCAATACACTACAATTGCAATGGTTTAAATATAGCACTACAACATAAAAAAGAGAGATCGACTTAGATCTCATAATGTTTTGATAATTTGTAGTTTGAAAATATGCCAATCTTTTCTCCTCTAAGAACTTATGCAGTCTCTGTCGCCATCTTGTGGATGGACAATATCAAACGTCTTTGCTATGCTCAATGACAGGCTGATGGATGCCAACGTGCTGTCTCTCAGAAATGATAAATATTTTAAAAAGCCAAAATCCTTGTAAATAAGTGCATAGATGCAATCTAAACAACTACATTCTCTCCGAAAAAAGCCTCAAATATACATTATGCTGTCCAACAGCCGCAATATCTGCTGTCACTATGTGGGCGGAGTAATACAGAAGTGTAAGGAGGCTGATTATTGCAGAATAATCGCACGGCTATTAGCCAATTAGATTTGAGAACTAGACACAACTGCTGTATAAAAACAAATAAATGCCAAAAAATTGTTGATCGGTAAGATTAAAATCAGAAATAATAAATAAATAAATAAATAAATAAATAATATGTATATATATATATAATTTAAAATAAAAATACACATGTAAAAATACTAATTTATAAAAAAATATATATATAACTAAGTATAAAAACAAATAAATGGCAAAAAAATAAGGTTTAGGGGGAGTTATTATTAATATATAACTATTATTGTTCCACTTTACAATCAGAAACATGATCCAGCACTAATATCAATGTGACACGAGTGTACACACAGATAAGACCCATAATGTCAGGACGTTTGGGTCAGCAAACATGGGAGGAGATACAG
>NC_079436.1:9961047-10057395 GCF_903798145.1 Danio aesculapii | reverse complement strand
TGTCAACATTCTGGAAGTCTGTTTTCATTGAGATATTTTTTTTTTTAAATGTTACTTTTCAAAGGGGTACCCATTGTACCAATTTATGCTGAGAGCATATATATAGAATAATATTTTAACTCATATTTAACTCAATATTGTAATTTTGTCTAACATTTGTAATCTGTGCTGCTGGTCTATTGGAATTTTCATTCCAAAATGGCTGCCGTGTGACACTAGCGGCATCTAGTGGCTGTTTTCCAATCAGCAACAGAGCGTTGCCTCTTAGTGAGTCTATGCTCTTTGTTACTAATGTCAACAAAAGGCAGTGCAGTGCATTTTATATACAAGTCTCTAGGTATTGAAAGATGCACATAACTACACTGTGTATTTACAGTGCTCATATTTATGGATGTAACTAGGGCTGGGCGATATTGCAAAAAAAAAAAAAAAGTATATATATATATATATATATATATATATATATATATATATATATATATATATATATATATATATATATATATATATAATGTATACAATAGAAGACTGGAAAAACGTTGCCAGGTCTGATGAGTCTCAATTCCTGCTGTGACATTTGGATGGTAGGGTCAGAATTTGGCGTCAACAACATGCAAGCATGGATCCATCCTGCTAACCTGGTACTACTTAGGTGTACCTAATAAAGTGGCCTGTGAGTGTATAATCCATAATAATTACTCCTGTATAGTAGCCTAGTCCCATACTTTCACATCTGTCACTATATGATACTCGATTCCTTTTCAGAAAAGTCTAGTGGCTGGGAATTACCCTTTTACAGTGTCTGGTATATCATTAGTGTTGTTTTCGTGTGTTTACATAGATGAATATGGCCACTGTGTAAATACACAGTTCAGTTACGAGCTCACTGCCACATTATATCATTATGATAACATGATATCGATGCCTACAGTGACTTCCTGAACATAAATACCCAAAAATAATGCAACTGGAATAACTACAGCAGTCGCCATCGTCAATATCATCATCAAGTTACAACTCGCAATGACATATGATGACGTGTGTTGGTGTTGTAGTGGTGTCCCATTTCTTAGGCGTAAATTTAAAGCCCTTTGAAGGGGGTAGGGGGTAAAACAAAATAGAATTGGGATTGGGCCTAAGGTTAGCAGCACATAAAATATGTTGTGTAATATTTTGCAGACCACCGCTGGTAAAATTTAGCGGGTTTATTTCCAATACGTCTCCTTGAAGATCATGACCCTAACACTGTAAGGAATTAAATAAATCAGATGCTTGTTTGTAGCAAAAAATACTTATTAACGGCCAATTTTTGTGACATCTGTGTGTCTCCTTGCTTGGTTTTAATGCCCTGTACCTGCCATGGCCGTTGTATTCAGAGAAATGTCTCATACTCCTTTGTTTGTAGTGTAGTCCTTCCCTTACACCTAGAGAATCGCCCCTACCTCAATCACGTACATGTGCTAAGGGGTAGAAAGGGGAATGAGCTTTAATTCATTCATTCTCTATCTTAGTCCCTTATTTATCATGGGTCTCCACAGTGGAATGAACCACCAACTATTCCAGCATATGTTTTAAACAGCGGATGCCCTTCCAAATGCCACCCAGTACTGAAAAACACCCATACACTCTCACATTCACACACTAGGGCCAATTTTGTTTTCCCAATTCACCTATAGCGCATGTCTTTGGACTGTGGGGGAAACCAGAGCACTCGGAGGAAACCCCCGCCAACATGGGGAGAACATGCAAACTCCACACAGAAATGCTAAATGGCCCAGCGGGGACTTGAACTAGCAACCTTCATGCTGTGAGGCGAATGTGCTAACCACTGAGCCATCGTGCGCGGATACAGAAGAAAGGCTTAGCCCAACACCAGGCTAGGAGTAAATGATAAAAGAAACATCCATTTTTTGGGGTGAACTGTCTCTTTAAAGAGGCCGAGAGCTCTTTCCAGATGGAGTTTTGAGCAGAATACAGATGAAGGGACAGAGAGTCTCTGAGGAGCGAGTGCCCTTTCCAAACGCTGCCAGATCCCCACAACATATTGAGTCAAAGAGCGTTATTTCCCCATCATCAGTGCGGATGCTTTGGATTCCTCACGCTACAGTCTTCAGCATTACGCTCTCGCTAGTGACTCAGCGATGCCACGCTAAAAATAAAAAGATGAAACCAGAGAAGCAAACATAATACCTGCTTGCCAAGAGAAACGCTGCAGTCTCTGCAGTCAAAGTCACTTCCCAGGCAAACAGCTTTTCAGAAAGACAGCGCGGAGCCTCCTGATGAAGCCTTTGCATTATTTACTGCGCTGATGTACAGCTCTTGCAGAATAAGCAGATATAGCTCAGGGTCACTTTGCACATGGCAGTGATTTGAAAACTGTAAATAGCATAGAGTTACTAATAAGAGGAGTCTTTTAGAGGTTAGAGATTGATGGATTTCTCCTAAATCGAGTGCAGTTATACAGTATAAAGAAATGTCTGCTTAAAGTACTGTAGTCATACCAGTGCTTCCCACAGGTTTAAATATATTTGCGGTGGTAGCCAGATTGAAACACACCATTCACTCACATCACTTAAATAGTTAACTATATGCGACAAACAAAATATAATTTAATTTGAACAATAATTGTATTTATGACACTGTTATACATGGTTTCTTTTCAATGGGTTAAAGTAAAAACAAAAGACTGGCGAAATAAAAAAAGAAATCTTTGCATCTCAAGCAAACTTGAACGCCAAGGTATTTTAGATATAAAATAGCCTATGTAACATAGCCTAATAGCATCATCAAATTAATAAAATATGCAGCAAATGAGAAATAAATCACAGAAAAAACTATTACAGACAACATCTCTACAAATTAGAATAATTACAAGATTAAAACGTGTAGATTATTTAAAAAAAGGTAAATGTGTTGATTAACCATGGTGTACATATATTTCTACAGCCAGTTTAGATCACTCATTTCGTCCTCTTCAAGAAAAAAGTTTCTGTCAGCGCAATAGCCTAGTGGTTAGCGCGTCGACATATGGTGCAGTAGCACGTCAGGGCGTCCCGAGTTCGAATCCCAGCTTGAGAACATTTCCCTACCCCCCCCCTCTCTCTCTCCAAATTTGCTTCCTGTCTAAATACTGTTCTATCTAATAAAGGCAAAATAAAAAATAAAATAAAAGAATTAAGTTTGACTCGCTTAAATTCAAGAATGTATTATTGAATGTTACTCTTGCGACTGTGTGCACAGTCAGCTGCAAAGCCAAGCGAAAGTAGGCTTAAGGGTGCTTTCACACCTGTTTTGTTCTGAAACAGGGATTAAAATTATTACAATGTTGCTCTTTGCAGTGTGAAAGCGAACCGCACCAAGAACAAAGTTTCTAAACGGACCAAAATAGCTAAAACAAGTCATGTGCGAGTAAACATTGGTCCTCATCTCCTCACATTGGTCCACATCTCCTCACATTGGTCAGAGTTTCACAGTTTATTTGCAGGGTCCCGCTCAGCTGTCATGCGTCCTTATTTTAAAATTATGGCAACGAGCAATAAGACACAAACGAAAAGCTGTGCTTTAATTTTAAATGGTGACACCCACAGACATCGTCACCAAGTATAAATCAGAGGTAAGACTCTCTCATACAGAGCTGTTGGCTAGAATTATTATTATTTTAGGCTTTACATTGTAGAGAGAAATAAACCAAGACTTCAGTTCGGTCAGCTATCAGGTAACGTGTCACAGCATCAGTCCACTGCTTCAATCTTGGTAACAAAGGTGCACAACCTAAAGGAAACAACCTCTCTGAGGTTTTCGCTAAAATGACTAAGTACAAGCGTGAAAGCGAAAGATTACATGCTTGTACTTAGTAATTTTAGTGAAAACTTCAGAGACTGTTGGTTGGTTTCTGTTAGTTGTGCACCACTTTTTATCAAGTTTGTCGACGCCATTATAACGACACAGATCACTCTTCATGCCAGAGTCTTGTGGAAAAAGGGATTAACAGGTGGTAATTTGTGTGTAACTTATCTTTATTTATGATTTGGTTATGGGTAAAACTAAGACCATCTGGGTTAGGTAGTTGAAACGTTAGGCTACAAATAATTAATTCGTTATGAATTAATTAATTCTTCATAAATAATTAATTCACCGCCACCTATGACGACGATGCCATCGTCCATCGCGATGTTTCAAATTAGACATCGTACGATAAAAAAAATGTGTCAACATCGTCCAACACTACTGTCGAAAAGTACCAAAAGCGAAGCGTACCATACCACTTTTTGGGTACCCTTTCCAAAGGGTACATAACACAACAAAAGGATACCAAAAGGCGGAGCGAGAAGCGCAGCTGAACGCTATTGGTTTACAGAGAAAAACACTGGAGCGAAACAAGCAGGAGTATGAAACGAATGGAAGCGGCATTTTTAAATACACATTACACAGAAATTATATATACATATAATAACAAGCCATAGTCGACCTGAGCTCAAACAAACCTTGTCGTCGTCTTGATGAACAGCCACAAAGCCAAGAAGAAGAGCAGAATCTGCCGTGTGTCCTGCTGTTTACGATGCCGTCTAAAAGCACGAGCGGTTTCACTTTCTCTAGAGATTTGCATGCTCGTCTGTATTTGAAATAATGAACTTGCGCTGATGATAATAGCGTGGACATGATTATTAAAGTGCTGCTCACATTCTTTCAGAAACGGATAAATGCGAGAGAAGCGCAAAAACAACAGAGCAAATGATTCTTCCAACAACCTAAAACATGAACAAACTGCCAGTTTAATTATTATCATCACCTTTTGGACTATTATGAACTCGGAATTTTAACAAGATGTTAACGTTACATGTGCTGGTGAAGGTTAAAGATGAGAGGTTTGTACTGACTGTATATGTTTTGTATCGTATATGAACCCAAAAAAGGACTAAATGTATGTTTTATCTGTAACATTTCAGAGACTGTAAGGCTCTGTATGTCTGCAGCTATAATCAAATCCTGTTCATAGAAAGGTTAGTAATTAACATTTATACAAGTCTTTATGTATATAAAGCATTTGTTTAGTATGAAGTGCTTCTCATACAATATGAGAACAACGATCATCAACTACAGCTTTCTGTCATGCACCATGCCTAGCAAAAGGGTACCATTTGGCAGTGGAGACACAAGCCTGATAAAGGTGACCCATACCGAACCACACCACTCAGTGGTATGGTACCACTCAAAAGCTTGTTTGGCATGCTGTCCCGGGAGAGAGGCCTGAGCTCAAGGGATCCTCGAGCCCAGGGCTCCCACCGGTTCGCAGAGCGAGAGGGGAGCTTGAGCTCGGTGGATCTCAGAACTCCTCGGCTGCTGTAGCTAAGGGAACACGTGAGAAAAAGGGAGCTTTACAAGTGCTTGATTGCCAAGCCTGTTATGCATAATGTATATCTTTGGATGGTGGGAGGAAAACGGAGAACCGGGGGAAAACCCACGCGGACACGGGGAGAATTTACAAACTCCTCACAGAAACGCCCACCGGCCTGGCGGGAGCAGGGCCGGCAGTGTTCTTGCTGTGGGGTTAACAGTGCTAACCACTGGGCCGCCGTGCTGCTCGATCTATGGTAAAGGAGGAAAATGGGGAGGAAGGGGGGTTTCTTCCAAACGAAGATAAAGCGGACTGAAGATTGTGGTTATTTATAGTAACTTAGAAATCATATTGGAAGATCATGATTAGCTAATACAAGACCGGCTGTGATAAATCATAAGCACGTGATTTTTGTCTGGTTCGGCTCAGCTGCCAAAACCGACCTCCGTAGACTACAGCGAATAGTCCGGACTGCTGAACGTATCACTGGCACAACCCTTCCTACACTTCAAGAACTGTACTCTTCCAGAGTGAGTAAAAGGGCTCGCAAAATCACTCTGGACCCCTCACACCCAGCACACTACCTGTTCGAACTGTTACCGTCTGGTCGGCGCTTCAGAGCACCAAGCGCAAAAACAGCCAGACACAGGAAAAGTTTCTTTCCTCAGGCTGTCTACCTCATGAACAGTTAAATATTCTCCTACTGTGCAATAAATATGTGCAATACTTTCTCATACGCACTTGTACACAGCACCTTATATCAATATACAATGCAATACCTTCTACATTCGCACTTGTACACTTATAACCTGTATATTTATAACAATCTGTACATACAACTCAACATCCAGGTTTCTTGACTAACCGCATCTGTTTAATGTTTATCTTTTTTATTTTTCAGATTTATTTTGTGTTGTCACTTGTCACTTTATGTACACTGGAAGCTTCTGTAGCCAAAACAAATTCCTTGTGTGTGTGAAGCACACCTGGCGATAAAACTGATTCTGATCCTCTCGAAATTAGTTTATAAATAAACTTAACAAAGATAATATATTTATTTCACATATTACGGTTATAGTTATGGCACTCCCAAAATAATTCTATTTTTAGATTAGATTTTTACCAAAATTCTCAGCAGAAATAGCAAAAAACATCCGCAGATTCCGTCTGGCCCTAGTAATGAGGGATAATATTGGCACC
Organism: Danio aesculapii; assembly: GCF_903798145.1. NCBI lineage: Eukaryota > Metazoa > Chordata > Actinopteri > Cypriniformes > Danionidae > Danio > Danio aesculapii. The sequence goes on along the minus strand of NC_079436.1, from coordinate 10,050,860 downwards.
TGTTGACTTTTTATAGTAGAAACAAAAATTACTATGAAAGTCAATGGCTGTTTTTTGCCTTTAATTATATCTTCCTTTGTGTTCAACAGAAGAAAAAAAAACTCAAACAGATTAGGAACAAGTAGAATGAGGCAGAATTGTCATTTTTGGGAGAACTATCCCTTTAAAACTACTAATATATTGATTTATTGCATATAGGCTGTACATCTCTGCAGGCCTCACAATCTGAATGATTTAAAGCATGTTGATCATTGTGTCTCGGTAACAAAGAGAGTAGGGCGGATGCGACCCACAGTGACCTCCTTCCACTCGAGACCCTCCCACTGCAAACACATCACCAGTGAAGCTTTCATTTTACTCCAATCACACACCAGCACAAAGAGGCCTTCGTTAATCGCTGTTACACACCAGTGTTTGGATGATTTAAAGGTTCACCCTAAAATTAACCAATTACTCACCCTTCACTTGTTCCAAACCTGTTTGAGATTTTTTGCTCTGATGAACACAAAAGAAGATATTTCGAAGAATGTTGGAAACCACTAACCATTGACTTGTATTTGTTTTTCCATTTATGGATGTCAATGGTTACAGGTTAGCTCTGATTGGTCACTAATATCTGGGGTCGGATTTATAATTTTTGCATAGAAACCTTCGTAAAACAAAGTACACCAGAATAACTTGTCATTTATGTATTAATGTTCCTTCATATGTTTGACTCCAGTTTAAGTGAGCTGAAGAAAAAAAAATGTCACCTAGTTTTTGGATGGCCTGAGGGGGAGTAAATTAACAGCAAATTATCTATCTATCTATCTATCTATCTATCTATCTATCTATCTATCTATCTATCTATCTATCTATCTATCTATCTATCTATCTATCTATGTATATCTATATGTAAAAAATAAAAATAAAAAAATTTGCACATTTTCATACGAATGAAATCGTTTGAATTTAAACTAATTAGGTATGTATTCCTATGTTCATATATATGTATATTTTTTCTATTAAATAAATGCAGTCTTGGGACTTTATTTAAACATCTTTTAAAAGGGCTATTCAGTGCATTTAAAATAAGACATAAAAAAATGCCCATAACTTATATATCCCTCTACTCTGTACCGCCATCTCTAATTAAAAGTTACAGGTTAGCTCTGATTGGTCACTAATATCTGGGGTCGGATTTATAATTTTTGCATAGAAACCTTCGTAAAACAAAGTACACCAGAATAACTTGTCATTTATGTATTAATGTTCCTTCATATGTTTGACTCCAGTTTAAGTGAGCTGAAGAAAAAAAAATGTCACCTAGTTTTTGGATGGCCTGAGGGGGAGTAAATTAACAGCAAATTAAAATTTCTGTGTGAACTTACAAACTGAATAAAAATAATTAAAGTATTTGTTGTGTCACTGCTTTACTGTTATCAAATAACTAAAAATACCATACAGATTATCAATTGTGTATATATATATATATATATATATATATATATATATATATATATATATATATATATATATATATATATATATATATATATATATACACACACCTATATCTATCTATCTATCTATCTATCTATCTATCTATCTATCTATCTATCTATCTATCTATCTATATATATATATATATATATATATATATATATATATATATATATATATATATATATATACCTATATCTATCTATCTATCTATCTATCTATCTATCTATATATATATATATATATATATATACCTATATCTATCTATCTATCTATCTATCTATGTAAAAAAAAAAAAATAATAATTCGCACATTTTCATACGAATGAAATCGTTTTGAATTAAAACTAATTAGGTATGTATTCCTATGTTCATATATATGTATATTTTTTCTATTAAATAAATGCAGTCTTGGGACTTTATTTAAACATCTTTTAAAAGGGCTATTCAGTGCATTTAAAATAAGGCATAAAAAATGGCCATAACTTATATATCCCTCTACTCTGTACCGCCATCTCTAATTAAAAGCTCAATATACCAGGCCTAATTCAAAATTATAATAACGAGAGGACCAGACCACTAGGGATTAGAGGAAGGGGACACGACAGAAGAGCAAGACGAGCGTTGATTAGGCCAACTGCGCTAGTCATTGTTAGCGAGAGCGCTCTTCATTAGCACACACCACAGGGCAAAAGATGATGTAACGCGACACTGTCTATTTAACAGGGTATTTTTAACAGACCCTCTGGATCAAATATCTCACAGACCTAGTTTTCATTTCTGACTAAATCAGAACATGTATTGCTTAAATGTTGATTATATGTGCAAATTATGAACACGATATGATTGATTGTTGAGGATTAGGCTTTATGGAGCACCATTTCGATCTACTGCTGAGGTATTTTATTATTTTGCCAAAGAAAGGAATTGCTAAAGCCCTTCACAGCTGTAATAAATGAACAAGATTTATGGTGAAAAATGTGATTTAGTAGGCAGACTAAAAGTTGAACACGCACACACACACACGCACATACACACACACACACACACACACACACACACACACGCACACACGCACACACGCACAGACTGGGTGGAGTGGTGTTCATGCTGTTTTTTGGTATCAGATCTACTGAATATCGTGGGAGGCTGGAAAAGACTTGCTGTATAATTTCTAGAAAAATAAATGTATAATTAAATCTAACAGCATTGCTATTTTGCTCCTCTGGTGCACTTGTGAAAAAAAAAAAAAGAAAAGAAAGAAATGCATTTATTTGATCCAATATAGTAAAACAACAAAAAAAAAAATAGATATATATTTAAAATAATTAATTAACTAAAATCTAAATTAAAAACATGTTAAAATTAAGTGATTATATATACACACCCTACTCACAATAACTTAGGGATATTGTTATTTACGTGTTTTTTTTCCTTTTAGTTCTGAATTTTATTGAAATTAGTAAAGGTTCCCTTTGATATTAATAATAAAGTGTAAGAAACACTTTTTGTATATATAATAATAAAATTAAATAAAACTAAATAAATAAACTAAAATAAATTTAAATATAAATAACTTAAGTTTAATTAAAATAAATGCAAAAATACAAATTTATAAAAAAGAAAATATATAAACCAATTATTAAAACAAATATATGACAGAAAACGGACTGTTAAAATTAAAAAGAAATAAAAAGAAATATAAAATAAATTAAAATATATATAAATTTAATTTAACTCAAAGAAACAATACAAATATAAAAATACTAATAAAAAGAATATTTAAACCAATTATAAAAACAAAAAAAATGGCAAAACATTATGGATTGTTAAAATTATCAGAAATATATACAAAAAAAAAAAAAGAAATCTTGAGTGTGGTCGAGTGCCTTAGTGTCCCACCAGTGACGATATACAGCCATATCGCACTGCTACTCATTTGATATTGCTGATTTATAATTAGTTTATATATTCTTTTTTTTATAAATTTGTATTTTTACATTGTTATTTTTATATTAGTTAAATTTAAATTGTAAATTTAAATCAATGTTTTCGAATTTTCGATGAAATTTCCTCGACATAATGGTGTATATAAAAGAAAATCAAACACGAAGAGTCTAAAAATCCTTTTGTTAGAGGATCTCCTTTTTTCCTCCATTCATTCACTTCTGCAGCTGCCGTCAGAACAGCAGAAACCGTTGCTACTTTTGATGACAAAACAGGTGATTTTGCTCACATTAGGATTATAAGGCTGAACGGCATGAAATGCCATCTGTCTACAGAGATTTCTCCCAGTATTTTCTCTGTTGCAGTCGGGAGATCACAATAATTAACCCCGAAAAAGCCAAAAAACGCAATCACTAGTAGATTACTGTTGTGTTTGCGATAAGTAAAAAAGCATTTCTTATTTCTGTTTACTGGACTAGTCTGCAGTAACAAAAACAAGTAACTCAGGGTTATACAAAGAGTGGCCAACCCACAATACACACATTCCTGATATGCAAGTCCCATCTCACACTCAATACACTACAATTGCAATGGTTTAAATATAGCACTACAACATAAAAAAGAGAGATCGACTTAGATCTCATAATGTTTTGATAATTTGTAGTTTGAAAATATGCCAATCTTTTCTCCTCTAAGAACTTATGCAGTCTCTGTCGCCATCTTGTGGATGGACAATATCAAACGTCTTTGCTATGCTCAATGATAGGCTGATGGATGCCAACGTGCTGTCTCTCAGAAATGATAAATATTTTAAAAAGCCAAAATCCTTGTAAATAAAGTGCATAGATGCAATCTAAACAACTACATTCTCTCCGAAAAAAGCCTCAAATATACATTATGCTGTCCAACAGCCGCAATATCTGCTGTCACTATGTGGGCGGAGTAATACAGAAGTGTAAGGAGGCTGATTATTGCAGAATAATCGCACGGCTATTAGCCAATTAGATTTGAGAACTAGACACAACTGCTGTATAAAAACAAATAAATGCCAAAAAATTGTTGATCGGTAAGATTAAAATCAGAAATAAATAAATAAATAAATAAATAAATAAATAAATATGTATATATATATAATTTAAAATAAAAAATACACATGTAAAAATACTAATTTATAAAAAAAATATATATAAACTAAGTATAAAAACAAATAAATGGCAAAAAAATAAGGTTTAGGGGGAGTTATTATTAATATATAACTATTATTGTTCCACTTTACAATCAGAAACATGATCCAGCACTAATATCAATGTGACACGAGTGTACACACAGATAAGACCCATAATGTCAGGACGTTTGGGTCAGCAAACATGGGAGGAGATACAGTAGATTAAAAGACTTTTACAGGGGCCGAAGATCATGAGGTTGGCACATTTTAATCTCTTCACTGCCTAGACTGCAGGAAAGCCATTTCTATAAACAAATACCGCTATAAATAGATTGTAGACATTCCATTTACAATTAAGAGAGCAGAAATAGACAAGAATCCTAAGAAAATGGCAAAATGGTCAAATTCTAGTCACCAAATTTCCTCAGCTGTTAATTATGTTACTTCTCAGAGCATCTCAGAAAGTATTCAAACATTAAGCAGACCAGCGTTCATCTGCTTTACTACACAATGAAGAAGATAAAACGAACATCTGTCTGAGCTCCACATGGGCTGGGAAACTCGACGGGCCAGAGCAGATGTCTGATGGAGGGAGCTGACTGAATGCGCCACACAAGTATCATGGGAATCTCAATTGGCTGCATTAGAGCACTCATAAGCATTATAAAGGCAGTCTGTGTGTGGATCTCCTGCGGTCAATATCCTCTCACACTAAACAACAACTTTAGAGTTAACCGTTTAGTATTTGGACACAAAATGAGCAAAACAGCACTTTAAGGATCTGTTGATTTTGATTTCTTTCCCATGATTTTGAAAGAGCATGTGTGGCTGAAAGATGTACAGGAACTTACAGTAATTCTTACAATATTTACTCAAGTATTTAGTAAAATCGGGCTGGGTGACAATCTCATTTCACGATATAAGCCTCTCATATCCTGATAATGATATATATTAATTCAACCAATTAATATACATGTATATTGACCAAAATGTACACAGAAAATCTTTTTGTTTGACATTTTAAAAAGCATATACTCAAAAAATTATGTTTGTCGCTTGTTTAAACTACTTATTTAAAATGAGCAGCAGCAACACATTTTTTTGTGGCAGCTTAAAGTTAACTTAATTCATGTTGTCTTAACACAAATGGAAAAAAGCAAACCCAGCATTACTTTTTTACAGTGTACTCATTCATATGTGATCAGTTTATTTAGAACATTATTTCTGGGCAAATGTTTGCTTAATTTAGAAACAGAAAATACATGTTCATGAAACGTAAAAAAAAACACTAATGCAAAAAAAACCCAAAACTAAACAACTAACAACACAAAAAAAAAAAACAACAACTAATGTTCGCAGGTCGAACATAAAGTAAACATTGTACTTTCAAGATTGCAACTTCCTGTAAAAATGCTGGGTTCACAATTGCACCAACATAACACAATTAAGTTAAAATCTTAATTGTTTGTTTTTATTTTACAAATTTAAGTGGACTGAACATAACAAATAAGTTGCCCCAACTAATGCAAACATTGTGTTGTTTCAGCTCATTTTAAGTATGGATGTCCAGATCCGATCACCTGAGGAAATCGGGCCCGATGACGCAGTTTTAGACTCGAACTTTACTCCTCAATCAGGACTAGGGTTGCACGGTTTACCGGTGCTATGGTAGTATCACGATACTAAATACAAGTGGTGCCACTGTACTTTGTAAACGGTAGTATCGTCATTAATGGTTTATCTACAATACATAATGTTGTATGTGGAAAAGTTACAAAAATGCTCGTACGTTTGTGCTACAATAGACCTTCTTATTTTAATAGTCCTTTAAGGTTGCAAAACTGTGTAGAATTCACGCCTTTTATTGTAGCCTATTCGAACGCTTCAGTTCGAACGCACATCTAAATCGGTTCATTTCTGATCCTGTTAATACGATACAGTAGTTAGTAGTTACAACAACCATGACAATCTCTTTAAAAGAACGAAAGAAATTTTTAATTACTTTGGATTGTTACTTGATAAGACTGAAAAAAAGATGAAAAAACAAAACAAAATAGTAACAGGAAACATTGAAACAATATTTTATATAGCCTAATTTTGTTGGGGGAAAAATGCTATTTTGTAACATATTTCAGTTGGTATAATTTGTATCTTTATTTTAACATATTTTTGTTGGTCAGTTATCTATAAAATAAACAAAAAAAAACATTTTAGGTGAAGTGGGGTGCACATTATACTTTTGGGCCTTAAGGGAATTATGAATTACATTACAGTAGGCCTATTATAACATATAGTATTTCTGACAATTTTCTTTATAATTTGAGTTATGAAATACAGTATCCCTATACTACTTGGTATCATGATACTTCAGCTGGTATAGTATCGTAAGATTAATTAATGGCATCACAACACACACATACGCATACATTCATACATACATACATATATACATACATACATACATACATACATATATACATACATACACATATACCTCTTTCTTGACTTCTTGACACAGACACAGCAACGCATGGGGCATGACATCAGTTTGTTGCAGAGACGCTACTGGTTAAATGCAGAGTATGTCTGCTTCTGGGAGGCATTAAAAAGTAGATGACGACAACATTACCCTAGCAAACTGTGAGATATGTAAACTTGGGATTACAAGAGATGGAAAAGAAAAAGACAACACAGCGAGTTTCATTAGGAAAACATACATTTCCTTCTGTGAAACTTACTACTGTGATGACAGCAAGAGTTAAAAATGCAGTTCATAAAAGCACATTACTGGCTTTGCAAACACTGTTGCACTTTTATTTATTTTTTGTTAACATGCCTGCTGGGTATATTAAGTTGAGGTGCTGTTTGTTTTTATATTAGATTTTCTTTTATATTTACTGTTGCACTAAAGTCCAAAAGTGAAGAATTGATGTTATTTATACTTGATTGTTTAAGCTACCTCACAAAAGTGCTCTGTTTGTTAACAGAGTTGTTGAATGTTTGACTAAAATGAATTAAATCTGAAAAAAAAAAAGGAATATCCTGGGTCTGTTTCTTCGCTCTTCTTTATTCTTTTTTTATGTATTATAGAAGTATTGGATCAGGTTTCGGTCTTTGGGTTTTACACAAAATTAAACGACTTGGACTCGAGGGCAAAAAAACCCTGACCGGGACATCCCTAATTTTAAGCAAGTAGTTAACAAGCAACAAACAAGCAACAAAAATCTTTTTTTGTGTATGCTGATAATCATGTTTCTGTCTGCATCCCCATAATAATGACTTTTTAAAAAATATTGTGCTCATAAATTATTTTTTTTAAAGTATTACCATAAACAATGTCATTTGTGACACCACAATATCAATTATATTCTAGACTTTTTATTTGGTTCATATAAAATATGTATTGTCTTATTGGACAGCCCTACAAAAAATAAAAAATAAATAAAAAAAATAAAAAAAACATTAATTGTCAGTTATATAAATCCTCTGATTCCACTAGTCAGATGGGCATCTTGTGTTATTTAGCCATTTAAATTGATCAATACAATAAACTGATAAATAAAAATAAATTTAATAAAAAAAAACAATAAAAACTCTTCATATCCAAATAATAAATAACCTGAATAACTTGGAAACTATTGATAATATAAGATCTTAAAGACACGGTTTCCTCATTACTTGCTCACACTGGTGTTGTTCCCAATCTGCATGACCTTCTTCCATTCAACACAAAAGACCATTCACTCATTGTTTATGGAGTGAAATCACGGCAGTAAAATAGAGGTTTAGAAAAGTCCTTTTAGGTGTAAGATTTTTTCCCACTGTGTGGCGACCTGTAATTGTTTTTTTACATGATTTAATCTGTAAAAAGTGGATTAAGTTGGTAACGTCAGTTATTGTATGTTCACAATGCAGGCATATGTGGCCCGAGTCTGATTTTTTTGCCTACATGTGACTCAGATCTGTTTTTGTCCTGACAGTGTGAACAGCCCAAACAGCATGGAATCTGATCTTTTCAATTCAGATGTGTGCCACTTGTATGTAATAAATCAGATCCAGATCTGATGTTTTGCAATGTGGCCATAGTGTGAACGGTTATGTAGGATTTCATGTGGTTTTACATAATCTTAAATCGACATGCGTCATCATTCTGTGCGGCAAACATCATCTACTCTTCAGCAGCATCATAGAATAGCACACAGGGCTAATACTTTAGCACAAAAAGATGGTTATTTTGAAAAAATAAATACATTTGAACACAAAACTGGCTTGTTAATCAATAATTAACCTATTGAAAATATATATTGTTCAGTCAAATTTAACATAAAAAGTATGTCCATAAAAATTGCATATAAAGCGAACACATAGGCCTATACAAAATAGATGTATTTCACTTAAATAATTAATACATTAACAGAACCAAATATGAAAGACTGTGATATAAAAATGATATAAATATATAAAAATGAGCAAATTTGATTAACCCTTGATGAGTTGACTACACCGGTGGTCAAAAAGTCACGCACTGTGCTTGTCATATATCACAAATGATCAGTGTTTTCAACTACAAGAGACTTATTTTAGGTGTCAAATGCCAAAATATACATTAGTAGTAGCAGAACAATGCTTTACAGTTTATAAAAGACACCACAATTGTCTGTGAAAACGGCAAAAATCATATTAAACCTAATCTGACAACATGCTTGCTAACTCACTTCATATAGTATACAGATTTTGTGCATAATTAGACATTTTGCGCATGCGGGTCAGTTTAAGACCATGATCTGTTCACACTGGAAATCTGATTCTGGCCACATTTATGTGAACAGCTATGCAAAAATCAGATTTGAGCACTAAGCCTTGCAGCGTGAATGTAGCCTTAGTTCACGCAAACCCAGTTCTGTTGAACACAAAGATATTAGAGCTGCACAATATATCGTTTCAGCATCGATATCGCAATGTGTGCATTCGCAATAGTCACATTGCATCATCTGCAATGTGGAGATGGGATTATTGTTGTTGATCAGCAATGAAAAACGTAGTGTTTACATGTTACATCACATTTGATTATTCGATTTGATTATTTGCCGTACCCGATAAATAAATGTCCAGTGCTTCCCACACACATAGACTTTACTTGGGCGGGACGGCCAGGTATATTAACACTTTCTTTTGTATTATTATCATCCTTTTAAACTTTTTTGTATCTGCCCACTATGACCAAACATCCGTGATCGATTACGTAGTGGAAAATCTTCTCTCGTTTACCCGTTTTGTACTGCACAAGAAATGACAAAACTCTCACAGGGAGTCTCACATGCTCTGATTAGTGAGCACAAATCCCTGAATAGTCTGGGATTTATCTTTTACTATCACTTTCTCGCTTTCTAAGGCTGTCATTAATTGTATGCAGACAGTCGCGAGAGTGAGATAAACATTAAATAATAAATTCCTTAATCTAAACGACTCAGAAAAACTTTACTAAATTGTAATATTTAATTGGCTGCAAAATATTTGTACAGCACTAGAAACGGGTAATGATTTGACTTATTTTAATAATCTACACATTTTCTTCTAGTAATTATTATTATTAATATTTGAGATTTTGTCTGTATTCTATATTTCTGTGATTTATTTTTCATTTACAGTATACTTCATTAATTTGATGATGTCTATATATTACATATTTGATACATATCTAAAATGCTTTGGCAATACTGTATAAAATGTCATGCCAATAAACGACTGAACTTGAATGAGAAATAGAGAGAAGCAGATTTTACCTGTCAGTGGATGCATATGGCTCCTGAATAGCATAAAAGTATGAGAAATGGTGGATTTCTTTTTTGATTTAGCAGTCTTTTTAAACTTTAATCCATTAAAAAAAACTGTTTACAAAAGTTTATTAAAAAAAATACACATACTGTTAAAAATTGTTTGTCGCATATAGTTAACTATTTAAGTGATGTGGGTAGATGGTATGTTTCAATCCGGCTACCAACGCAAGTATATTTCAAACCTGTGGGAAGCACTGATGTCAGTATTTGACGTCAATATGACGTTGGTTTAAGATGTTGGCTCGACGTTGGATTCTGGTCACTTTCTAACACAACCTAAAATCAACTAATATCAATGTCAATTGATGTCATTATTGGACGTCAAAATAACGTCCTTAGGCGCTGGCTAGACATTGAATTGTGGTACACTGACATCATGACCTAACTCTAACCTAATATTAACGTCTTATGACATCGTGTGCCTGCTGCGCAATAACTAAATGCACAACAGAATGTTAAGTTTACACACATTTACAAATTACATGTAAATGCATCAGCTTTTTACAATGTAATACTCACTCTTGAGTACTTTTGAAAGGTCTTTTTACTCATACTTTGATTTATATTTACAACAGATACTTTTACTCGCACTACATTTTTTGGCAGTAGACTTTACTTTTACTTAGGGCTGGGCAATTAATCGAAATCGGCCTTCAGAACCTTAAAAATAATAATAATAATACTAATAATAAATAAATAAATAAAAATTTTTCAGGTCAATTTTTTCAATTAAATTCCTTACAGTGGTTGGAGTCACATGACCCTGCTGTTTATACTTGAGCGTTTATTTTTGAGCGCACACATATGGTCCAGCACAGCCTTCGCGCAGAGGCTGACGCAAATGCTGAAGTTATTTGTTTTACAAAAAAAATTTGCCTGTCCGATTTAGCCAGTGTTTTTTAATTTCAACTGTTCAATGCTGATGTCTAATAAATAAACAGTAGGTTCTGCATGTTTCCTTCAATTATTTTAAAATCAAGCAATGCACCCTTCATTCAAAAATCTCTCACATGTAATATGTGAGCATATTTACTTTACAAAACTAGTCACTGAACTATGAGGACAAAAATAAATAAAATAACCGTTAATTAAATGTAATCGAGTTAAAATGTTCAATTAATCGAGATTTTGCTTTTAGGCCAAATAACCCAGCTCTACTTGTACTTGAGTATTGATTTTTAAGTACTCTTTCCACCACTGCCTACTAATAAAGTCAATGGTTACAGGTTTCTGAAATTCTTCAGTATATCTTCTGTGCTCAACAAAACACAAACACTCAATCTGGTATGGAACACAAATTTTGAGCAAATGACAGAAATGACATTTATTTGGGCAACAATTTAAACATTTTAAACACTAACTTTAGCCTATTTTCAGGGGAAAGGAACCACTTTTTTGAGTCACACTGACTTCTCATTTTCGACTTCTCATTTTGATCCACTTTTAGCCTATGAAACAGCGTCCGTGAATTACTTCATAATCTTTTCATAATACAACAATCTTTTACGTTCCACACAGTGTCAGTGATACGGGTTTGGCACAACATAAGGGTGAGTAAACAATTTTTGCACGAACTGCTCCTTTGAAGGTCGTCCCAGCTTACACACACACACCCCCACACACCCACTGTCCCTTGTGTTTGGTTATTTTAGGAACCAATTCCCAACGTTCCATTGACGTTATTTTTAGGTTTCAAGCTCCAAAAACTGAACCCCTCGTTCAATGGCTTATTTAGCAGCTACGCAAGGACACTCTCTCTCTCTCTCTCTCTCTCTCTCTCATCAGCACCCACACTTCTTAAACCTTACCTCCCCACCATGTCCGTCAAAAATAGCAAAGATTGAAGGGTGGCTCCTGTTGGCCAGGTCGGTGAGCACCTCGAAGCGGTCCTCCATGTGGTCTCTCCGGCCCTGTATCGAGTACACCGCCACATTGTTGTTCTTGAACTCCCAGGTCTTGGAGAACTCCGCGTCCAGCACGTCCAGCCCGCCGAGCCTGTCGTTCATCATCATCTCCGCCACTTTCCCCTTAACCATCTTCACGGCATCCCGGCTCGACTTGACGATGGTTTTCACCTCGTCCGTGTGGAAGAAGTAGCTCCAGAGGGCCAAGCTGATACATAAGAGAAACAAGGTCTCTGGCCTGAGCAAGAAATAACGCATGATGCGACCCAAAAGAGACAAAAGCGTCATTGTGTCTCCTATCATCACACGCTCAAGACTGCACCCCGGGACTGAAGTATGGGCTTCAAATTACTTCATCAGACCGATATTAAAGCCCATCTGCAGCCCGACGTGTGTGTGTTCATCAACTGAATGCTCGAAAACCACGCAACGGTGCTTTTATTTTATTATTAAGATTATTATTATGATGAGATCCGGGTGTTTTCAGCTGCAGTCTGCCACTGGTGCCCTACCGACGGGCTGCATATAACCGCACATATCCCATTACCTCCTGAGACAGCAAGCCCATTCTCTCCCGTACAGCCATCTGTCCCGCTAGCGAGTGTTTTCGACGAGTCTCTGCTGTTATTTTGTCGCGTCGCAGATAGTTTTATCGCTTTTTCTATATCGCTAATTCGCCCGTGCACATGCTGCCGTTTCCTCCGCGCGCTGCGTGACTGACCGCGGCAGCTCGAACGGAAAACAACACACCACCGATAAAGGTGTTACATCACACCGGTCCGCGAGCTCGAGAAGTCTACGTCAGACTAGATTTTAACAAACTAACGTTAGTCTTTTTTGTACCGCTGATGCGGCAACGTGACGCACCGACCCATGCATCTGAAAGGGCGTGACGTCACGCGTAATGTAGCAGTCCTCTGAAGAAAAACAGCGCCGCGATTTGCTTTGTTTCTCTATTATTTTTGTTGAGAAAGAAATGTTGACGCTGCTGCAGTTTTAACCTCGTTCCTTGGGTTTGTTTCATATGCGTAAATACAGTAGACTACTGTTATATTGTTGGACATTTGGTAGATTTTGAAAGTATTTGTTTAATATAAAGTTTACACTGTAAGCCATGTGATTTGGAATGTTTTAAGCTGTTTTCCATCTTTTTAACTGGCTAACTAAAATAAATTATTCTGGCATTCCAAACACATTAAATAGATTAGAAAGAAAAGTAAACAATAAAAGGGAAAACGCAACAAATCAACCATATAAAGCCTCCAAATTACCAACAGGATCAAAGTTTAGCTGTATTTTTTGTACCAGTTTTATTCTAATAGCATATTTTTGTCAGTTGAATTTTATTTCAAAAGCAATGTGGGATACATATATGACTGTCAACATCTTAAAAATTTTGTTTTGTGACCCTTTAGTTACGTGATCCATTTAACGAAACCCCAAGTAAACATATTGTCAATAAGTATAAACTGATGTCAATCTATGATTCAGTGAAGTGCTTACCACATACTGTTAGTCTCCGAGAGGCTGAATAATGGATGCACGTTTTATTGATCTCATTTTTATCTCGAGAAGTCCAGTGGGATTTATTTTTGTGGTGCTCCAGAAACTGGAAGCTTAATGAGGTACAGTATAGAGAAATAGATCTTGGGTTGGACTAATGCTTTCCGTTTTGCCTACCTGGCAACGAGGGCATGTGATTTAGCGCTGGGCATCTGAGCCTCTTGCTAATGCAAACGGCGTGTGTGGCAGCAGTGAGACGGTTCATGTAACACACACACACAGTCTCCCAATACTGGCCTTGTGTATGAACACTGCTGGTGCAGCTAATGGGCTCTGTAAGTGGAGAGGCTAATGCTTCCTAAAACTTATTGCTGTTTTTTAAGTGATGTTTGCTAAGAAAAGCAGCACTCTCTGTTGTATATAGACGCTTTAATAAACCAATATGAAGCTTTCAATTTTGGTGTCTTAAGGTTATTTAAAGATTATTTACTGGCATTGATGGTTCCTAGAAGAACGTTAAGACTCTAGAAAATGGTAAATATTGGTAACATAAAATAGATAAATGTTGTAACCTAAAGTAGAAACCCAAAAATTTGGTTAAGAAAAAAAGTGTAATTTCATTTTAATTGGATAATTTGACCCAACGTTGGGTCACAAAAGGTACTTTATATACTCACTGGCCACTTTGTTAGGTACACCTGTCCAACTGCTCGTTAACGCAAATTTCTAATCAGCCAATCACATGGCAGCAACTCAATGCACTTTGGCATGTAGACATGGTCAAGACGATCTGCTGCAGTTCAAACTGAGCATCAGAATGGAGAGGAAAGGTGATTTCAGTGACTTTGAACATGGCATGTTTGTTGGTGCCAGATGGGCTGGTCTGAGTATTTCAGAAACTGCTGATCTACTGGGATTTTCATGCACAACCAGAGAATGGTCCGAAAAAGAGAAAATATCCAGTGTGCGGCAGTTCTGTGGGCGTAAATGCCTTGTTGATGCCAGAGGAGAATGGCCAGACTGGTTCCAGCTGATAGAAAGGCAACAGTAACTCAAATAACCACTTGTTACAACCGAGGTCTGCAGAAGAGCATCTCTGAACGCACAAAAAAGGTACAGCAGCAGAAGAACACACCAGGGTCCTCTCCTGTCAGCTGAGAACAGGAAACTGAGGCTACAATTCACACAGGCTCACCAAAATTGGACAATAGAAGATTGGAAAAATGTTGCCTGGTCTGATGAGTCACGATTTTTGCTGCGACATTCGGATGGTAGGGTCAGAATTTGGCATCAACAATAAGAAAGCATGGATCCATCCTGCCTTCTATCAATGGTTCAGGCTGGTGTAATGGTGTGAGGGATATTTTCTTGGCACACTTTGGGCCCATTATTACCAAATGAACATTATATCAACGCCAAAGCCTACCTGAGTATTGTTGCTGACCATGTCCATCCCATTATGACCACAATGTACCCATCTTCTGATGATTACTTTCAGCAGGATAACGCACAATGTCATAAAGCGTGAATCATCTCAGACTGGTTTCTTAAACATGACAATGAGTAGACTCACTGTACTCAAATGGCCCGCACAGTCACCAGAACTCAATCCAATAGAGCACCTTTGGAATGTGGTGGAGATTCGCATCATGGACGTGCAGCCGACAAAACTGCAGCAACTGCGTGATGCTATCATGTCAATATGGACCAAAATCTCTGAGGAATATTTTCAGTACCTTGTCGAATCTATGCCATGAAGGATTAAGGCAGTTCTGAAGGCAAAAGGGGGTCCAACCTGGTACTAGTAAGGTGTACCTAATAAAGTGACCAATGAGTGTATATTTAAAATGATTTATTTATTCAAATATATAATATGTAATAAAAATACTTCATTCGTAAAAATCATGGACTTTTAAAAAAGTTGCACCACATGACAGACAATCTGAACTTAAGGTAATCATGGCTGACCTAAAAATCACGGTAACACTTTGAAATAATAGTCCATTAGTAAATGTATTTACTAACATTAGCTAAGTATGAATAATCTTGTATCATTTACTGATGCCTTGTTAAAATACAAAGTTGTGCTTGTTAACATTAGTCATTGCACTGTAAGTTAACATGAACTAACATTATTTAACTTAAGTAACGTTAACTAAAATTAACAAAAATGACAAAATACAGTAAATGTAAAATGTTAAATACCGTAGTTTTTTACTAAGAATTTTAATAAAAAACTATTTTTAAGTATTTGACCTCACAATTGTGACTTCCCAAAATCAAAATAAGAACAAGACTTATTTTGCAACAGTGTTAAGGTGTATTTCAATGGTTATTAGCCTCTTCAATCCTCAAAAGTTTTTCATATTTCTATTTTTTAATGATGTAAAGGTATAAAACCGTATTTATGCTGGTGTTTGTAATGTTGTGTCTATGTATGGTAAATTTGTCGTTATTCCCACTTCTGCTGCCGTTATCGGTCTCATACAATTTGTTTTCTTTTGTGAAAGTAGAGACAACACCGGCGACGCAGTGGCGCAGTCGGTAGTGCTGTCGCCTCACAGCAAGAAGGCTGCTGGTTCGAGCCTCGGCTGGGTCAGTTGGCGTTTCTGTGTGGAGTTTGCATGTTCTCCCTGCGTTTGCATGGGTTTCCCCCACAGTCCAAAGACATGCGGTACAGGTGAATTGGGTGAGCTAAATTGTCCATAGTGTATGTATGAATGAGTGTGTAAGGGTTTCCCAGAGATGGGTTGCGTCTGGAAGGGCATCAGCTGCGTAAAACAAATAAGTTGGATAAGCTGGATAAGTTGGCGGTTAATTCCGCTGTGGCGACCCCAGATTAATAAAGGGACTTAGCCGAAAAGAAAATGAATGAATGAGACAACACCATTGTGGAGGGTTTTTTCATTTTTTGAATGCAAAAAATAAAAATAAATGAATGTAGGGTACTCTGCCATTCACTACTCTCCTTAAGTTTACACAACTATGACGACTTCCACTGCCGAGAAACCCGGAAATGGGAAAAGGGTCCATGGCAGTTGGGTATACTTCAACCAAAAAACAAACAAACAAACAAACAAGCAAACAAACAAAAATGCAATTATTTGAGACTATGTCTTTTATTGTTTGTGAAATTTACTAGCTAATTTCTCAAATATGCTAAATAACACATTGAAATAGTACAATTTTGTAAAACTTTGTCCAATAATCAATTCAGTAAAAAAAAAAAAGTGTTGTACACTCAGAAATAAAGGTGTAATATCTGTCACTGGCATGGTGCCTTTTCAAAAGGTAAACAGGTCCCTTAACGCAGTGTTTCCCAACCCTGTTCCTGGAGGCACACCAACAGTACATATTTTGGATGTCTCCCTTTTCTGACCCATTAACTTCAGGTGTTGGAGTCTCTTCTGATGTTATGATAAGTTGATTCAGGTGTGTTTCATTAGGGAGAGGTTGAAAATGTGTACTGTTGGTGTGCCTTCAGGAACAGGGTTGGGAAACACTGCCTTAACGTACATATTATTACCTAAAAAGTGCAAATGTGTACCTCATAATACCTTAAAAGTATAAAAGGGAACTTAAAGGTACAAAAGTGTACCCTAAAGGTACTAACGTCCATCTACGCTGACAAAAAATTATTAGAAGATGATTCCTTGGATTTACACTTTTTTTTTTTTTACATTAAGTGGTTGTTAACAATTTACTTGGGCTGAATTTAAACAAATTAAGTTGGACATTGCTAAATCTAATTTGTTTGTTTAAATTTAACCCATATAAATATTTTTTCTCAGTGTATATTGTAAAAAAAGTGTACCTTTAAATTTTTTTTTTTTTTTTTACCTTTTATTGAGATAGGACAGTGGAGGACAGACAGGAAAGCATTGGGAAAAATAGATTCAAAGATGATTCATTGAATTTACAATTGATTTTAAGTTACGTAGTTAAAAAACAATTTATTTGGGTACCTTTATTTCTAAGTGTACCTTTATTTCTAAGTGTGTACTATATCATCCTAAATCTGTAGCAGCAAGCTTCTTCGTAAACTGTAAGCTTTGTTAACTTTCACTTAAAATTTCAAGTGAAACATACATTGTAAATGTTGATTATAGTAAATAATCAGCATCCTGACAGAACTATTAGGTTACTTTTTCATGTAACATTTCATGAAAAACTGTTAATTGTGCCAGTTAGACATGTTAACTCAATTTTTGTTTAAACAGGCTCATTTTATATCTCCCCTAGAGTTCTATCCATGTAGTCAATCTCTAGATCAGGCAGAACTTTTAGCTTAGCTTAGCATAGATCATTGAATCAGATTAGACCATTAGCGTCTGAAAATAGGCTAACTTCAGTGTTTTTCGGTTAAAATAGGTAAGCTATGTTCAGGATTTGCACCAAAGTAAATAGATACGCTTTTCCTATTATTAGGTAATAAATCAACGCTCTCTCATAGGTTTTTTTTTACCTTTTTGATCTCGTGGTTAATTTATATGAATTTGTACGATCTCATTTGTACAATTTAGTACGATTTGCTTATCCCTAATAATGGTTGGGTTTAAAGGCGGGGTTTTTAAAATCGTACATTTGTGTACGACTAATTTAGCCACTAATCTGACAAAACATTAGTTATGTTTCCTTGTGGGATCAGACTGAATAAATGTAATATAATTTTGCTTTCTGCATCTTTGGTACCACAAGTTTTTTTATTATTACACCAAAATGAGAGTAATGAGAGTATAGTCCTAGCCATATCAGTCTAGAAAAATAGCAATGCTTTGTTTTGTGTTGGTTGTAGTACAGGATGTAACTACAGAAGAGTCAAGCTTTAAATAGGAAAATTATCAAAACTCTTTGGACATTTTTGAGCGAGATGCTAATGGCCTAATCCGATTCATTGACCTACGCTAAGCTAAGCTAAAAGTGCTCCCGCCAGACCCGGAGACCATCTGAATGGATTCAAAAATGGTGAAACTGACCCGTTTAAACTCTCGAGAGTTGTAAAATGATCTAATTTTAACAAATGTGGAGTGTTCCATCAAGAGAGAAAATTAATCAGCCGAGTGATTGATTCATTTGCTTGTCTAACAATTTAATGTTGTCATCATTCCCATCAGAAACAGGTGATATTAAACGGAAGAGTAAACAAGCATCCAAAGCACCTACTTTTAACTCCTTTTCGAGGTGGTACACTGTAAAAAGGCTGGGTTGCATACAATCGATTTGTTTTAGGACAACATGAAAGAATTAAGTTAACTTATTAATTTTCTACGAATTTAAGTTGGTCAAACATAAAACAATTTAGTTGTCACAAGAAAGCTCAATAATTGTGTTGTTTCAGCTAATTTTAAATAAGTAGTTCAAACAAATGCTAAACTTAATTTTTTGAGTGAAGGTTTCTGAAGTTAAGCGTTTCATTATGGCCAGAGTTGAAGGAGTCAAACTCCGGTCATGAACACAACCTTGTTTTAGTCACACAGTACTCGTCTGACCAACACTAGAGGTGTAATTTAAACATTTTTTTTTCTCACGAATGATGTAATTGGACCACTGGGGAACATCATATCAAACCATGAACATCTCTGGTCAGCAACCCCTCGAGATATAAAAGTCACCCGTGCTGGATTTCCTGAAGGAGAACGGTAGAAACACTGCCATGACTTTGTTTCATGGGCCAACATCTCGTTCGCTTTGATTATTTTGCTTCTCTTTGAGCGTTTGCCAAACGGAGCAGTTACACAGAAATCGGGGGCAACATTTCTGTAGAAGGCCGTTTTCAGCCGAGGTTTCTTCCGGTCAGATTTAGTACATTCATGCTGTTAAGAAGTAGACTGTGTGTCTGATTTGAGGGTTTGAAGGCGTCTAGGATACACGACCATTCACCCCCTCAAGTGTTAGTGTTTTCTCCACTGAGACCGTTCAAAAATCCCCCAAAAGTCTCTGATCCTCTTTGATCCTTGGGAAAATCATGACTTGCTCGACCTTTGTTGTGCATTGCGAAATGCACTATTTTGCTTTTGAAGCTTCGCAAGAGAGGAACACTGTACACTGACTGATGCCATTGTTTTAAAATTATTAGAATACACAGTAAATGAACACGTACACTGCTGTTTAAACGTTTGGGACCAGTAACTAATTTAGGATATATCAAATTGATCAAAGTTAACAGTAAAGACACGGTAAAAAGTGATATTTTAAAATGGTAAAGTACATTTTTATCGTTCTATTTTAATACTCAACATTTAATTGTATTGTTGTTGTTTTCAGTGTTTTAAACAGATGTGTTTCTTAAATTTTATCGAAGAAGAAAACCATTCGATTTTTATTCTAGAGCATTAAATCAGCATAATGAAATGATTATTGAATTTACAACCTCAATCATTAAACAAACATAAACAAATACAGTGCAGAACAATACTTTCTATATTTTGTTTTTTCTATTGGGTTCAGCTCAGGTGATTGGCTAGGCCATTCTACAGCTTGATTTTCTTTCTCTGAAAGCATTTGAGAGTTTTGAAGAAGAAAACCATTATATTTTTCTCTTAAGCATTAAATCAGCATAATGTAATGATTATTGAATTCACTATCTGAATCAATCAATGAAACAATGACTGAATGAATGAAACAATGAATGAATGAATGAATGAATGAATGAATGAATGAATGAATGAATGAATGAATGAACGAATGAACGAATGAATCAATCAATCAATCAATCAATCAACATAAACAAATACAGTTCAGAACGTTATTTTCTTTATTTTGTATTTTCTATTGGGTTTAGATCAGGTGATTGGCTGGGCCATTCTACAGCTTGATTTTGTTTCTCTGAAAGCATCTGAGAGTTTCTTGGCTGTGTTTTGGATCACTGTCTTGCTGAAATGTCCGCTCTGGATTTATCTTCATCATCCCCCTAATGTGGATTTTGGACTGAAGCAGATGATATTGATTTATACTGACGAAGGGCAGAGGGTTTCTGGAGAACTACTGAGAGATTTCAGCAGCTGTCTGGGCTTTCACTGCTTTTCTACACCTCCCTTTCTTCATGTGTTCATACTTTTTCCCTGTGTCATTTCAGTTTATTACGCATAACTTCATTTGTAACCTGACTTGCTCAACCTTCGTTGTGCATTGCGAAACACAAGTTTGCTAGTGAAACTTTGGATGAGAGCAATATTGTACACTGACTGATGCCATTGTTTTAAAATTTTTATAATACACAGTATATGAACACGTACACTACTGTTTAAACGTTTGGGACCAGTAACTAATTTAGGATATATGGAATTGATCAAAGTTAACAGTCAAGACACAGTAAAAAGTGATATTTTAAAATGGTAAAGTATATTTCTGTCATTCTACTTCAATTTAATTGTAATGCTGCTTTCAGTGTTTTAAACAGATGTGTTTCTTCAATTTTATCGAAGAAGAAAACTATTCGATTTTTTTCTTGACCATGAAATGAACATAATAGAATGATTATTGAATTTACTACCTCAATCAATCAATCAATCAATCAATCAATCAATCAATCAACAAACATAAACAAATACAGTGCAGAACAATACTTTCTATATTTTGTATTTTCTATTGGGTTCAGCTCAGTTGATTGGCTAGGCCATTCTACAGCTTGATTTTCTTTCTCTGAAAGCATTTGAGAGTTTTGAAGAAGAAAACCATTCGATTTCTTTTCTTGACCATGAAATCAACATAATGGAATGATTATTGAATTTACTACCTCAATCAATCAATCAATCAATCAATCAATCAATCAATCAATCAATCAATCAATCAATCAATCAATCAATCAATCAATCAACCAATCAACCAATCAGCATAAACAAATACAGTACAGAACAAAATTTTCTTTATTTAGTATTTTCTATTGGGTTCAGGTCAGGTGATTGGCTGGGAGAACATGCAAACTCCACACAGAAACGCCAACTGACCCAGCGACCTTCATCAAGTTTTTTTCAGCAAATATAAAATTTTAGAAAATTAAAAGTCTTTTTCTAATGGTTTCATGATTACCTTTTATAATACATTGAAATAGAAATGTATTCCTTTCTATTATTGACCTATTATTCTCTAAAACTGTGCCCCCCCAAAAAAAACAGCTAAAAAAGTAACAGCTAAAATCTATAGGTTTCATTGCATTAGATACAAGTCAATGACTGTTAACTGCCTGCTGCCACCTGAACATGTCTGTGCTTTAGTGGACGTATGAACTCATGTGTAAAGGTTTACAAACGAAAAAACAAATCACGTGAAAAGTTCATAAAATCCACTTTGTGTGTAAACATCTGCACTTGAATTGCCCCTTTAACCGATATAACACAAGGGATCCAGATGCATGAGAATGAGGAGGACTGATAGGCTCCTTTTAAAGCCATCACATTAGCTTCTTCTCAGGTATCAAATCCTCCGGCCTGTGCCAAGTCACCTGCTAAAGCAGTAAAAAAGCCCTCTTATTGGCTGGACGGAGGGGCAACAGAGAGGTTCAGCTTGTTAAAAGGTAGTGCACTTTTTCCTCTTAGAGAAGAGAACGAAGAGGCGGCACAAGCTGAGACTAGGTGAGTGTTATCCTTTTAACTTCTTTCGAAAACGTCAAGGTCTATGTTGACCAATTTGGTGTCTGCTTCTGTTGTTAGCGGGTATCTGTACAATGCCCAATATTCTCCACCCATTCATCATGCTCATGACCCTGCTGGTGGTAGCAACAGGGAACCAAGCATCAATAGCCAAGACCACACAGTGGCCCCGAATGAAGCCCACTAAGAAGCCTCCACCTCGGGATGAAGGTCCACCAAAATTGGGGTCCATCTCCACCACTGTGAGTCCAACAGCAATTGGCATCACTGAAGAAGTTACAGACGCCATGATGGATGCGTACACCATTACGTCCACCGATCGTACTACCTTCTCCAGTGATACTTATTCTGCGGACTACCACACGGAGGCCATGGTTCCTCCTGGGGTGGGTCCCGGGAACTACACGCTGGACTACAACGAGTGCTTCTTCAACTTCTGTGAATGTTGTCCACCCGAGAGAGGTCCTCCGGGGCCGGTTGGAGAAAAGGGATTGCCGGGTAAGAATTTGTGTGGTGAAAGATTAAAACTTAAAATCACGTACATTTTTTGGTGCCATTTCATATTGGGTGGTCTTACGGATGATGTACTTGCATCAGAATGTAAATACAAAGCATTTACGGTGTTCATAATGTATTGCAGAACACCTTAGGTGCTCTTGAGGTTGGATATGGGTAGGATTAGGGACAGGTTTGGTGGTATGGGTAGGTTTAGAAGTGGATTAAGGTGTAAAGCATGGTCAACAGTGTAATTACTTCCAGGTATTTAATCAATCATAAGTACAGGTTTGGTGGTATGGGTAGGTTTAAGGGTGGATTAAGGCAGGGGTTTTCAATCTGTGGGGTGCCAGCACCTATTAAGGGGGGCGCGAGACATCGAGGTGTGCACTTGAGTAAATGATGATGATGATGATTTTTTATGTGTTCACTAGGGCGAATATGATTAACGTTAGCTCCACAGCTAACTATCAGGCACCTGTAGAGTTAATGCGTTCCAGTAAAATATATACAATTAAAACAAGCTCTGCTTTTTAAAGTGAATGACGGTGAATAAATGAAAGTCAAACCGGGGAGTCGTCTGACAAAAAAGTGCCCTTCTGAATCAAATCGGCAGGACGCCCTTCCGGATCTTTCACTTACTTTGAAGACTACTGACTATGTTTACATGGACATCAGCTATTTGCCTTCATAAGACAATAATATAATTACATGAAGTGCTTTTTGAACGTTAAGTCACCAGGCTATTCACGTTTCCTTCAGAAGCTCATGTAATTTTAAGTGTTTCATCTTTAATTTTTCGACTTTACTATTCGTTTAAAGTTTCACTTTCACTCATGAACATTTTATTCACGTCCCCATGACAAACTGGGGGTATTAGACGCGAATCTAAAGTAAGGACTGGTGGAAGAGTGTTGCTTTAATAGAAAGTCGATTGGAAAGAAAAAAAAAACCCTCCGCATTTCGTGATGTGTGTGTGTGGATCTTGTCACAAAATGCGTAGAAAAGTCCTACATGACTGTAATAGTTTGATTGTGGTGTTTACTTCAATAATGCCACTAAAATCTGCATACCACATGTCATTTTTATTTCTGTTTAGTTCAATTATGACTTTAGTCGGATTAAGGTAATTAAAAATTGCTGTTTACATGGTAGACTCTTAATCAGAGTATTGTCTTAATCGTATTAAAATGAGAGTATTGTTGCCCATGTAAACATCCTCAATGTTCGACTCAACCACACCGTCAGGTTTTCTGTATGTACGTGCATCAAAAGCAAGAATGCTGTGGCTCACGCTTATTGACAGTGGAAGATGATTTACGGTTAGTTGTGTCAGGAATCCCACACAGATTAGCATGTTGTCCTTACAGAAACAGGCTCAGCTGTATATTTATGTTTCAATGAAATTAATTCTATGCACATTAAATGCAGCAAGTAATATGTGAATGTTATTTGGACATGCATTATAATTTTGGCTCGAGAGAGAGTTGAAGAGGGGCGCGAGTGAAATTGGACATATTTGGGGGGGGGCGTGTGTCCTAAAAGTTTGAAAACCCCTGGATTAAGGTGTAAAGGATGGTCAACAGTGTAACTACTTCCAGGTATTTAATCAATCTTAATCACAATGTAAAACATGTATTTACACCATAAGTACTTTGTAACGTACATCGTGACTTAATTTAAGGCAACCTAAAATAAAGTGGGACCCATTTTTTGTTTCATATTTGTAATCTTGAAAGGTATTCCAGGGGTAAAGGGGGAGATGGGACCTCCGGGAACTCCAGGTCAAGAAGGACTCATTGGTGCTCCAGGGCCGCATGGAGTAAAAGGTCTGTATGGTAACGTCATGTGCTGGTGTTTAATAAAAACACAAACTAGAACTGATCAGTTGTGTAAACTACTAACATTTTAGGTTGCTTAAGTTTTAGCCAGCTGATAAAAATTGGGTAACACCTTACTTTGATGGTCCATTTGAGTATTAGACTGACTAATATCTGTTGATACTGCTCTTTCAACAGACATTTAACTGACTATAAGAAACTTTGCAAGTACATGTCAACTTAAACTAATCCTAATGAGAATTAGTTAGCATGTAGATGCAATGTAACTTAAATTCAACAAACGGACCATCAAAATAAAGTCTGACCTGAAATGGTTTCTCAAAACTCAAAATACTTAAAGAATCTGAGACATTGACAAAGGATAAGCTTACCCAAAAATGAGAACTCTGTTATTATTACTCAACTACATGTTGTTTTAATCCCTCGAGACATTCGTTCATCTTCAGAACACAAATTGAGTAATCCGAGAACTCGCTGACCCTTCACTGACAGCATTGGTCCAGAGATGGTCAGAAAAGTAATCAAAAAAGTTGTCAAACATTCCATGGTTGGCGCAATAGCCTAGTGGTTAGTGCGCTGACATATGGTGCAGTAGCACGTCAAAGCATCCCGAGATCGAATCCTGGCTCAAGGACATTTCCCTACCCACCTCTCTCTCTCCAACTTCGCTTCCTTCCTATTTTTTTTTTAATATTTAAAAAAATATATCTGATCTTTAATCATACAAAGCTCCAAGAACAAGAAGTTTTGCACAAAAAAACGTATAAAATACTATTTTGTTTGCTAATAGTTATGTTTCCATCCAAAAATGCGAATTAAATTTATGCGCAAAACTGGATTATCTCATAAAAGACGTGCGAATAAAGCAGCGCTTCCATCCAACGAGCCAAAGAGAACAAAATCGTTACTTTCTGATCAACTGGCGCCAAATATCAAGAGTAAAAACGGAATTTACTGTGGTAGGAGAAGCTGCGTAAATCTTTTCCTTATTTAATAAGTGACTTGCGCCTCAGAAGACAATCCTGACACGCAGTGAACGCCTGGTGGTGTTTGAAGCCATGGGACGTGGAGCACAGATGCTCTTGATTCTGGAGGTCATTAATAATATAATAACACTAACACTGAAATAGTTAAGGCGTTTTAGAATGACCAAAATAACATTTCAGATGTTTTACAGTGTGCTCAGCAAGCTGGTTTGTCCATTCACACACATTTTTATCATCACATGATCTTTTATAATAAAATCACATGACCTTTCTTAATGAGCATACTGGAATTTGTTTGGTAAAAGTGTTTCCATCATAGTTTATGCGCATCTTTTCTTATCGAATAAAAAGTTTATCCTACTCAGTTATGCGCATGTTTTTATGCACGTTTTCAAAATTCATGCGCATCTTGGCATTTCCGTCAACCGATTTTTTTTATGTGCATATCTAAAATGCGCATAAATATAGGTGGATGGAAACATAGCTACTGTCTTTCTACGTTACTTCAGGGTGCGCAATTACTACCTGCAGTACGACAAATAGCCATAAAGGTCAGCACCATTACAGACCAGTGTCCAACTGCCTGCAGTAAATGCACACTTTAATCTGACGCAGAAGACATTGCTGAACAAAGTCCTTTTTTTAACACAGTGTTCTTGGAGCTTCAAACGTTAAATGACAGAATGTTTTAGCAATGTTTTCAGTTCTTTCTAGACTTTGAACATCCTTGAACTATTGCACTCCATGAAGGGTCAGGGATCTCATCTAAAATTTGCTAATTTGTGTTCTAAAAATAAACGAAGGTCCTAATTAGACTGACATAAGGGCAAGCAATTAATAAAATAATATTCTTTTTTGTAGACTAACCCTTTAATCAAGATGTATTAAAATTTCCATGCTGTCACTCTAATGTGGCTTTGCTTGTGCACTGCATCACTTGTTTTTGTATAACTCCTCTCCTGTTGCGCTCATGGGATTGTATGCCTTAAGATTCTTAGCATAAGCAGTAGGTCATCAAGATACCTTTTATGCTGTTGATGAATTCTACAAACTAAGACAACACTCGTTAGTGTTTTACCTATTATCGCACATAGTAGGGCACAGCAGTAGGCATATTAACCTTGAGAAGGCAGTTTACACCTGGTATTAAGATGCGTTTCTGTAAATCCAATCAAAAGTGGATTAGCACCAAATATCAATCTAAAAAGGGTTCGAAATGTTTTGAGATTATGTTCAGAGGTCGTCGAAAATGCATTCCGATTGTTTTCACAGCATTTAGCAGCCAAAAGAGATCCCTAATGAGCACAGCAAAGCAAGGCATTTATATTTTGCAGCCTAAAGGGTGTTACACGCCGCATGCGCCGCGACACAGTGCACACATGACAAATGAAAGTATCATACACCAGACGCGCACATTCGCATGGTATTTAAAAGGAAACTAATCAGATGGCGCTCTGTGGCGCGCCAGAAATATGAACTGTGTCCTGAGTCGTGGCTGGGTGCCGCAGACAGACGTGCGGCACCGGTGTGTGTACCCTGATAGAAACTCATTCTAAAATGCATGGCGCTGCGTGGCGCGACGCCGAGCAGCGCTTCTGGTGTGCGACCTGCTTAAAGCTCTGCTCACATTGTACACTCTTGGAAATAAAGGACCAAAATCACTGGGGTACCCCATTGTTCTGTACAGGTGGACATTAGTGCCTTTAGGGTACACTTATGACTTTAATGTTCAATTCTGTACCTGTGAGGTACACATTTGTAATTTAAAGATATTAATATTTACCTTTAAGGACCTGTTAGGAACAAACATTTACCCTCTGAAAAAGTACCATCCCAGTAACATATTTTGTACCTTTATTTCAGAGAGTGTACATTTTTATTAATCCTATACTATTGTAGCATGTCAAACTGTATGAACGTGACTCCCATGTCACGCTGTAAGATATCTGTTGTCAATGTCAGAATAAATGGCAATGAAGATGGTCCAAATACTGACATGCAAGAAAACTCAGCTAGAGTTTGACATCATCCGTCTGTGACACTCTCTCTATCCTGCGTTCTGACATGATATGTCACGACAAACAAAAACAATCTTTTTGCCGTTTTGACATTTCCACAAGGTGGTTTGAAGTTGTCGCTCTGAGTGCGGCATCAGATTTGGCGCTCCTATTAGGAACATGCAAACATGTCAAACCAACAATCAAAGACCACAGATTTTAGCCTAGGATTATTCATTCATTCATTTTCAACCAATTTTCCGGGGCTGGGTTGCAGAGGCAGGAGAACCCCAGACTTCTCTCTCCCCAGACACTTCCTCCAGCTCCTCCGGGGGGATACCGACGTGTTCCCATGTCAGCCAAGAGAAATAGTCCCTCCAGCGTGTCCTGGGTCTTCCCCGAGGCCTCCTCCCGGTGGGACATGTCTAGAACACCTCCCTATGTAGGTGTCCAGGAGGCATCAGAAACAGATGCCTGAGCCACCTCAGCTGACTTCTCTCCATGTGGAGGAGCAGCGGCTCTACTCTGAGCTCCTCCCGAGTGACAGAGATCCTCACCCTATCTATAAATTTGCGCCCTGCCACCCTGCAAAGGAAACTCATTTCGGCCGGTTATATCCGAGATCCGAAGCCTAGGATTACTGGAATATTTTAGGATTGCTGAAATAGTTGGCAGTTCAATCTGTTGTGGCAACCCCTGATAATCAGGGACTAAGCTGAAGGAAAATTAATAAATAAATCAATGTTTATAATAATATGGTGACTGTGTCTTGGCTGGACTCATTTTATTACAGAAAACGCAGGTTATTAGCAGGTGGAGCACCGACAGAAAATGAACATGACGATGCAAATAGCAATGTAGTTGGAGTGATATATCATTCAGCACTCTTGACCACTTCCTAGCCAATTGAATGTTAGGATCAAAATGGCTGTATAGCATATATATGATAGTATTTTGAATAGTATGATTGGTTTCAAATTTAGTGTCTATATAAAAGAATCAGTGGTGTAAAGTAACAACAAATACTCAAATGACTGTAATTGAGTCGTTTTTCTCAGAAATTGTAATTTACTTAATAGTTTAAAAATGTCTACTTTTACTTTCCCTTGAGTACATTTTTAGTGCTGTATCTGTACTTTTACTCCACTACTTTCCTTCAACCTGCAGTCACTACTTTAATTTTTCTTGTCTATGGGGATTAGAAGAATCAGTCCTGCGAGTCCTGTCCAATCTAATCGCACATAGAAAGTAAATAGCATCATAATGAACTACCTCAAGACATGGGCGATTTATAATTACAGTAAACTGTTTAGAAAGTGTCCAAAAGAAGGTGTCCAAAATCTTCACATGCACTGACCCTGATGACAAGATGACGGATGTTTACTGTATGATGACCGAAATGGCCTTAAATACCCAGCAGGCGCAAAACGTCAACATGACGTCAAATTGATGTTGTACCCTAACGTCATGGACCGTGCATTTTGTTTAGAAATGAAAATCGAGTTGAAGTCAGAACTCAATGTCAGGCCAATGTCAATGTCTAACGTCTAACCTAAAACCAACCAAATATCAACTTCTAATGATGTTACAGCTTGATGTTGTGCGGACGTTACAACTATGACATCTATCAGATGCTGGATTTTGGTTGCCATACCTGATGATTAAATGTCAGTATTTGACGTCAATTTGACGTTGGTTTAAGATGTTGACTCGACGTTGGATTTTGGTCACTTTCTAACACAACCTTAAATCAACATCATTTGATGACATTACTGTACATCAAAATAACGTTGCCTTTAGACGCTGGCTAGACATTGAATTTTGGTCACCTGACATCACAACCTAAATCTAACCTAATATTAACGTCTTATGATGTTGTGTACCTGCTGGGCAGTAACTAAACACACTACAGAATGTTACGTTTACATGCACACATGCGCTGATTACATGCGTGACGAGCATCAGCTTTAACAGCGTAATACTCACTACTCTTGAGTACTTTTGAAAAGGCTACTTTTTACTCATACTTTGAGTAATATTTACAACAGATACTTTTATGTACTTGCCCTACATTTTTATGCAAGTAATGGTACTTTTACTGGAGTATGATTTTTCAGTACTCTTTCCACCACTAAAAAGAAGCCAAAATGAATTTAGGTAAATGCTGTTCTAGAACACCAACTTTAGAGACACATCTGTGATGTATACATTTACATTTAATGTCCTTGTTTTGCAAAAAGGGCTAACATTTGAGAAAATCTTGACCTTTCTCATGGAGGACTACATGAAGTTCAAGTGTGCAATTTTAATGTTTATACTCCTATGTGGAAAAACAATTACCTGGCCTCGATCAAACAGATTGAAATGTTCCCTTTGGTTTAAAGCTGCATGCTTACACAAGTTGGCAGAACCTACAATTTGTTTTGAAACTGGCAATGCAAGTTCGTTGAGATTGCACAATAAAAGCTTGTCTACAGCAAAAACTGTGTAGAGCTCCAAATCTCCTTCTTATGTTCATCTGCTGGAGTGAAACACAACAGCATCTAGGGTTTTTGTTTTCTTGAACATCTCTTTAAGACCGAGAACAGAGTCAGCAAAGACTAGACAAGCGCAAATCCTTTCCAATTTGTTGCCAAGTGAAAGGTCAAGAACAAAGTGCAAGCGTATCTGCAGAGATCTTAAAAGCATTTTGAGTCAAGCAACCAAATTCCAATACGCCAAGTCCTCTTAAGCATTGTCCCACTGATGTGGTTAATTCGCAGATAATGTTTGGATGCTCGTTAACACGTCTTTTCGTTTTTCAGGAGAGAAAGGCGATACTGGAGTGAGCGGGCTACCTGGGATTCCTGGAGTTACTGGGAAACAAGGAGAGAGAGGTGCATTTATGATAAGAGTTAACCCTGTCTTGATTCACCTTCTTATAGCTGCTATGTCATTTATCTTAAGGGTGATGATGATTGTTGTTTCACCATATTGTGTCATTTCTTACAAGTCACACTGAGACTATGCAGTACCATCAGATATCGATGTATATGAAGTAGGATTGCTTTAAGAATCAAGCACTGAGAATCCCATATTAGTAGCTACGTTTCCATCCACTCATTTTTATGCGCATTTTGGATATGCGTAGGGATGGGTGAAACTTGCTATCGCTCCACCGATAGCTGGTGTGTGGTAAGCGCACTGGCGCCGTTGTCCTGTGGCTGCCGTCGCATCATCCAAGTGGATGCTGCACACTGGTGGTGGTATGGAGATACCCCCCCTCATGATTGTGAAGCAATTTGGGTGTATAACCATACACAATAAATGCGCTATATAAATACACATTACATTTACAGTACTTTATCGGTATCGGTGCTAAATTATAAAAGACAGAAGTATCGATAAGCTCTGATGTTAACGGTTCTGCTATCGGTACTGGAGAATTATTTCTGAATAAACAATACTTATAGTAGCATAATTAAACTGATCAACCTTATCTAATTTGCGATATCCGATATTGGTCTGCACATGAGAAATGCTCGTGTTTACGGCGAGTGCGTCAAATTTAAAAGCCTTCACAGTTCTCGGCTGTGCGCGCGCACTCAGCGACTCGAGCCAAGCGCACACATAACTCTCGATACAGACTCGCGCACACACAGCTCGTAAGCTTGCGGAGTGAACCAAACGGGTTGTATTTCCCAAGTAGACACCGACAATGCCCGTTGCAACTAACGCAACAAGTTGTTTTCTTGTATAAGTAGAAACGCAAGCAATCTGGCTAAAAATCTTTCAAAAGTGCATTAACAGCAGAAAGACAAATGAAAAGTTTTCGACTGCCTAGCTGAAGGTACATCATCCACATTGTTATGCTAGCAATCAACCACACAAGGTCTCTATAAATTAGTATAATATGAATACTTTAATAAACACATATTCGGTTACATTAAAAACAGTTATTTCTGTAGCAGTAGCCTAAATAAATCTTAAACATTAAAAATGCTTTTACATTTCTGTATTTACAAATATAGCATTTGAATAACCTAAGAATAAACTTTGCGTATTAAGAAATAATAAATACGGCTTATTTTTTACATTGTTAACTCCCAAACACCGTTAACTCATTTATGTGAATGCGTTAATGAAAAATCTTAAACATTATCTGATTATTTAACTGCATTTTGCAACTCAAAGAAGATATTTCAACTGCAGGGAGCACAATAAACCAAGAAAGGTCCCAACTTCTGCCAGAAAAGGCAAACATGTTGATTTTTCTCCAGAGGAATGTTTAAAACTGAGAGATATTTTCCTAACTGTTGTACAATTGTACAGCATTTTTTAATTTATTTGTTTTACAATTATTGGTTTTACTTTATTTTAAATTAAAAATGTAATAATAAAATAAAGTGTTTTTAATTCTGTTCAATTAGTTTTTTGTTTTTTTCATTAAAAAACACAAAAAAAAAAAAGTACAGATAAGAAAACTGTTAAAAGTACCGAACCGATAAGTGGTATCGATAAAACTAGTAATATCATTAAAACCTTAACAATACCATCCCTAGATATACACACACAAAAAAAAATTGATGGAAATGCCAAGATGCGCATGAATTTTGAAAACGTGCATAAAAACATGCGCATAACTGAGTAGGATAAACGTTTTATTCGATAAGAAAAGATGCGCATAAACTATGATGGAAACACTTTTACCAAACAAATTCCAGTATGCTCATTAAGAAAGGTCATGTGATTTTATTATAAGAGATCATGTGATGATAAAAATGTGTGTGAATGGACAAACCAGCTGGCTGAGCACACTGTAAAACATCTGAAATGTTGTTTTGGTCATTCTAAAACGCCTTAACTATTTCAGTGTTAGTGTTATTATATTATTAATGACCTCCAGAATCAAGAGCATCTGTGCTCTACGTCCCATGGCTTCAAACACCACCAGGCGTTCACTGCGTGTCAGGATTGTCTTCTGAGGCGCAAGTCATTTATTAAATAAGGAAAAGATTCACGCAGCTTCTCCTACCACAGTAAATTCCGTTTTTACTCTTGATATTTGGCGCCAGTTGATCAGGAAGTAACGATTTTGTTCTCTTTGGCTCGTTGGATGGAAGCGCTGCTTTATTCGCACGTCTTTTATGAGATAATCCAGTTTTGCACATAAATTTAATTCACATTTTTGGTTGGAAACATAACTATTGTCTATGATAGACATGGACCTAGTACTCTGGGTCTAATCCAGAAAATTTTAAATATGTTACACTGGACCACAAAACCAGTCATAAGAGTCTTTTTTTTTTTTTTTAATTGAGATTTACACATTCCCTGAAAGTCTCTGCACACTGCAGTTTAAACTTTTCAGGCGTTGTTTTGTATTTGTATCCTAAAGATTTGTTATGCACTGATTTATCTGATGCATATTTACTAATCCGTTGCAGAGAAAATTTTTTTAAATACAATTCGGAGTCTTGTTGATGATTTGTTCTATTTCTTCTTCTTCAAAAAGAGAGGAAATATTGTGTCTATCCCATCCACTGCACAGAGAGGAAGGAGAGTTTACCTCCTTATTAAAAACCTGCGCTCAAACTTATTATCAGGAAACCAGTGGAAAAAAAAGGTCACTGGTTCGAGCCTCAGCTGGGTCAGTTGGCATTTCTGAGAGGAGTTCGCATGCTCTCCCCATGTTCGCGTGAGATTCCTCCGGGTGCTCCAGTTTCCCCACAGTCCAAAGACATGTGGTATAAGTGAATTGAAGTTTAAGCTAAATTGTCCATAGTGTATGTTTGTGAATGAGTGTGTATAGATGTTTCCCAGTGATGGGTTGGTAAGTTGGCGATTCATTCTGTTGTGGCGACCCCAAATTAATAAAGGGACTAAGCCGAAAAGAAAACAAATGAATGAATGTTTGTGATACTGCAGTCGCAAAACATATCTTGAACAGAGATTGGTAGTACATACAACATGGACATATAGACCGCAAAAGATTTAGTATACAGTAGTCTACAGCAGGGGTTCCCAACCATCAGCCACATTCAGTCCTTAAATGAAACACTTTGTTAAACTGCTCTGTGCTGCGGGTGACAGCATTCTGAATTTTGGCTTTCACTTGTACGGGGGCTCTGAATTGTCAAAACACCTCTCAAAATGTTAACTAAAATGCTATTTTTTTAATGATGGATGCAGGTTTCAAAGACAGTTGCTGCGTGCCAATTCGCATACGTATACTACACCCTAAAAGTATGTACTTTTTTGTGAAGGAAAAGTACACACTTTCGAGTGTGTAACAGAAGAGTATGCAAGCTTTTGGGACATACTACTTCCTCGTTAACAGATTGTTGTGTTGCTTAGTTACAAGCCCTGTCAATCATCTACACATCATCCACATTTCTTTCATATTTAATTTCCTACCTCATTGGAGAAGCAGCAGCAGGTTAATCTCCCAATTACGAGTCTTTCATGTAGAGAAATCTCCTCAGGTGTTTGGATAATTCTGCATTCAGACGTTAATGTCCAAACACGTCTTTATACAAGTTCTGTATTGTTGTTGCAGATGAAATATAGGACAGAAAACGCAATTAAAACATGTTCCAGTGGGCTAAATTTTAATTAACAGTCATACAAACATCTTTATCGAAGCCTGTCTACTTGATGGTTGGTCTCGCGCGTCCATCATGTTTGTAGTTTGTTTACACTTTTCACCCGCATTTGTAGTTCTAAATCGAATTCACGTCCTACGCGCAATGTATTGTGGGCAATATCAGCGGTTAGAGTATAGACACTTCTACACTTCGAGTTTTTACCGGAAATAGTAAACCATACGTGAACCTTTGGCACACTCATTTCAACATACTACGATAATACGATTTGGGACATACTAATTCTACTTTCAAATACTATTTAGGACGGATAGTATGCGAATTGGGATGCAGCAACAGTGTAAATGGGATAGACACAACGTGAAAACTAATTTTATTTTTTAAATGTGCAAAAAGTTTTGACTTTGAAAGAGTGCAGTGAACGTTAAAGCTGCATAAAACACATGCTGGAATAGTTCATGGTTCATTCCGCTGATAAATCAGGGACTAAGCTGAAGAATAGGGAGTGAATGAGTGAAATAAACGTTCTGGTGATGTATGGTTTATGATTAGGCACGAGACGATAACCGTTTTCAAGGTATACCGCGGTTTGGAAAAGTTAAGGTTTTAAAACTTTCTGCTATACCGTTCCTATGGTATATTTAAGCTTTTTGATTTACATTTTTTTAAGACAACAGTATCTCCAGCAGAAAGATATCCAAAAAATGCGATGAAATCTGTGTTTTAGAAACTAATGAAGATAGCAAAAGTTAATGATTCATTTGAATTATTTAGCCTGACATGTTTACTGCTCCAAAATGTTTGAAATGTTTCTTAAAATAAAGTATATTGTGTTCAAAGGGGAAAAAAGTTTTAGTTTTTTTTACCCAGGCATTTAAAAAGGATATATTTTAGAACAGTAATCATGATACCGTGATATTTTTATCCAAAGTTATCATACCGTCATAATCTTATACCAGCCCAAGCCTAGTTATGATAAAATCTTATTCGAAGATCTGGAATCTCAAATAGAAAAATATTGAGAAATTCTTTAAAGCTGTGCAAATTTACAGTCAAAAAATAATTTTGATATATTTACTTCAGGAATTTTACAAAATATCTTCATGAAACATGACTTTTTGCTTAATGTCATATCTTTGTCATAAAAGGAAAATCAATCATTTGGAGCTATCCAATGCCTTTTTGGTTTTTGTGGTCCACAATCTCATACAGTTGAAGTCAAAATGATTAGCCTCCCTGTGAGTTTTGTTTTCGTTTTCAAATATTTCCCAAAGGATGTTTAACAGCGCAAGGAATTTTTCCACAGTATCTTCTATAATATTTCTTCTTCTGGAGAAAGTCTAACTTGTTTTATTTCGGCTAGAATAAAAGCAGTTTTTAATTTTTTTAAACCATTTTAATGTCAATATTATTAGCCCCTTTAAGCTATATTTAGTTTTTTGGTTTTGTTATACAATGAGTTGCCCAATTAACCTAACTTGCCTAATTAACCTAGTTAAGCCTTTAAATTGTGCCGAATACTAGCATCTTGAAAAATATCTAGTCAAATATTATGTACCGTCATCATGGCAAAGATAGAAGAGAAATGAGTTATTTAAACTATTATGTTTAGAAATGTGTTGAAACTATAATTAAATGGAAATTGGGGACAAATAAACAGGGGGTCTTTATGTGACTGAACGT
This sequence comes from Danio aesculapii, assembly GCF_903798145.1. Lineage (NCBI taxonomy): Eukaryota > Metazoa > Chordata > Actinopteri > Cypriniformes > Danionidae > Danio > Danio aesculapii. Next base: position 10,014,849 of record NC_079436.1, on the reverse strand, counting down.
GTCTAGAAGAAGCCTTTTCATTGAGTCAGGGTTGCAGAGAATGGGCCTTTCGAATTACATTCAAGTTGATGTTAATGTGTACAGGTGAATCAGGCCCTAAAGGAGACAAAGGAGATACCGGTTTCCCTGGGCTGAAAGGAGACCCAGGGGAGCGTGGAGAGGCTGGCTGGAATGGAACAAAGGGAGGGATGGGTGAGCCTGGCAAACAGGGATTGACTGGCCCTGCTGGACCAGATGGCATCAAGGGCGAGAAGGGTGACAAAGGAGACTGTCCATTTGGAGAGAAAGGCCAGAAAGGCAGTACGGGGGAACCAGGGCCTCAAGGGCCTAAAGGAGATCCGGGTGTGCCAGGAATGAGTGGAACAGACGGGCTTCCTGGATCTAAGGGGCCAAAGGGAGATCCGGGACCTCTAAGTAAGCAAGGAGAGCCTGGTCCTCCAGGACCACAAGGACCACCAGGACAAAGAGGGATGCCGGGGATGAAAGGCACAAGAGGCTTAAAAGGAGCACGAGGGATTCGGGGATTTAAGGGCTTTAAAGGTGAACCTGCCGTTCAGAAGCGCTCCGCCTTCAGTGTTGGTCTTTTCCCCAGCCGATCGTTCCCGCCACCAGGACTCCCCATCAGGTTTGACAAAATCATTTACAATGAGGAGGCTCACTGGGACCCCAATGCAAGTAAATTCAACTGCACCCACGGTGGAGTTTACGTCTTTTCATACTACATAACTGTACGTAATCGTCCCCTGCGTGCAGCCCTGGTGGTTAACGGCATTCGGAAACTGCGAACGCGTGACTCTCTTTACGGCCAGGACATTGACCAGGCCTCCAACATGGCAGTGCTCCGTCTATCATCTGGAGACCAGGTATGGCTGGAGACTCTGCGGGACTGGAACGGTGTTTACTCCAGCAGTGAGGACGACAGCACGTTCTCTGGATTCTTGCTCTATGCTGATGCCACCAAAGATTGATGGCCAGGAATCACGTTAACCTCTAGATGAACCGGATTTAGAGCTTTAGTCTTTCATAGAGGTGGAAGCTGCCTATATTATATTAACTACTTGACCCTTATTTAGATTTGTATACTAACAGAGAATGTACAGCCACTAAGTATTGTACTGCCGGTTTTGTTTTTGTTTACTAAAATAACACTTTTTATAAACTGATCTGTGGCAGCTCTTTATGTATCCGTTCACGTATTTATACGACATACTTATGCAATTAAAAAAAGTAATTATTATTTCTGTCTTGCTTTCTTTCCCAAATGTCTCACAATGTGTAAAAACACAAACATGTAAAAGTACATTTATTCCAATATTTGCTGATTTTGTTCATTACATATCTTTATTCATACCTTTATTTCTTCAACGTTTAAACCATAAAATTATTTAAAGTCACATTAAAAACAAAGATAGAATAAAATAAGTATCCAATATGCTGTACAACACAGCAATGAATATATGTATATAAAAGTAAAGGCAGATTTATTAGCCCCCCTAATAATTTTTTTAGTTTAAAAATATTTCCAAGCGCTGTTTATTGCACAGTAGATTTTTAAACTTCAATTCAATTCATCTTTATTTCTATAGTGCTTTTACAATGTATTGTGCCAAAGCAGCCCTAATTTCTTGTGTCATTGCCATCATGACAGTACATTTACTAGTTATTTGGCAAGATGCTAGTATTTAGCTTAACTAGGTTAACTAAGTTTAATTAGGAAAGTCATTGAACAAATAAATCTTAAATCTTATAATAATACTAATAATACTGACCTTAAAAATTATTTAAAACATTTTTAAAAACTGCTAAAACTAAAAATATTCCAGTCAAACTAAAAAAAAAAGGTTTTCTCCAGACATTTTTACAGGAAACTCTTGCTCTGGTAAACATCACAATAATTAACAATTCAAAGAAGGGTTACTCTTTTTTTAATTTCAGATTTATATTAATTCCAAAAATATATTGACTAATATGCAAATGTTTATTTGATTTGCAGAGTAATATGTTCTTTTAGTAGATGTATTATACAAGAGACTTGCTTTGTTTACCAAACAAATGAATCTGACTGAATTTGAAAGCCTAATTAAAAGTTTAAAGGTGCTGCATGTAAGTTTTTAACTCATAAAAATACCATTATATATTTGCAGATATTTAAGAAACATGCTAAATAAACATTCTTGTTTATCTGAAAAACAATGCTGTAGTCAGATATATTATGCTTTGAAAATGTGTGTTACATGCCGGAACGTCTGTCTTTGTTTTGGTCTCTTTAACCAGCCCACTGCCACTTTAGTTAAGGTTAAGGTTTATAATCTAAATAATACATAGTAAACCTCTTTAACATTATTAAATGTACATGCTGAATCACTGTTGGTTTTGAGTCACAGTTCTAAAGTTCAATTTCAAGCGGTTTATTTTATTTTCAAGATATGAGATAAACTATCTGCTGCTGCTTTCAGTAGTACGGCAATAAATGTCATGTAAAATGGCATTCAACCTCACATTATTAGCATTTAACACTGAATAAAGCACATGAGGTGTACCTGAGGTGATCAGTTATCCTGTTATTCAGCTGCAAGAAATAGAAGCCGTTTCTAATATATACATTTTAGGTGTTGATTAGGGCAAAAAACTCCTTTTAATATACAAAATATACCTTCTATCACAAGCCGTTGCTTTTATTTAGAACATGATTTAAATCAGCCTTAACGCTCGATCATCAGACTCACTCCTTCGTCCTCAATCTAGCAACCTGCACTTGCATTAATTTTGATCCAGGAATGCAATACCTAGTTTAACCACCGTTGTCAAACTTACAGTACATACTGCACCTCTATTGTTTTTTATAAGTTTTTAGTTATTAAACTCCCCAAATCATTCTAAAACTCTGTGCAGAAGTGTCAAAAAATGTCTACACAGATTCAGTCTGGCCCTGCTCATGGGGAACAATGAACAAAGAATGAGCAATGAACAGAAAACAAAACAAAAAAAAAAAAAAGCAAAAACATTCATTCCCCAGTATCATTCCAGTCGAGAGGATCTCCCTCAAAAAGGACAGAACATGGCCAGGACTGGCAAGCCAAATCAGTGATGAGGAACTGGATGGACAATCAAGCAGATGCTCATCACCACTGAACTATAACTGTAGTACTGCAAAAAAGTGTGATTGCATGCCATAAGCTTAACCAGGAAACCACAGTAACAGCAGTATTTGCATACGGACAATTCAGAGGCCACATGAATTCAATGTCAATGCTTAAACTTGTTCTAAGCATAAAAACAGCAACCTCAGACAATGACTAACAGGTAAAATGACTGGTTGGATCATCTCTAATGTGAATTCGTTCAGGATTATACAACCTGGTCTGTTACACCAAAAACAGTACACACCGCATCAAACCAAAACAAGCCACAGATGCTTTTTTTTTGGCTTTGAACTAGGAAACAACTGAATTTATTTTTTTAATCAACGACTGGAAAAAATAAAACAGTGAAAGATTGAAAATTGTAATTAAAACATTAACATTAAACAATCACTAGTCAATAAATGACATATTTAACCAACTATAAATGCAAATAACATTGCAATCACATTGATATAAGAAAATATAAAAACTATTATTTTAGGAAAATGTAAAGTGCTAAACAGGATGTGACTTTGGTTTTTAGTAACTATTTAGGCTATAAACGAACACTTTAAAATGACAACTTTGAAAAAAAAAAAGTTCTATAAAGTGCAGAGATCTAAACCCCATTTTGAAAACATTTCTTTTATTAGTGCTGTTAAACAATTAATAATACCTAAATTACATACAAATAAAAGTTTGCATTTACATAATAATTGTGTGTACAGTGAATAATAATAATATTTATATACTTATACATAAAAAATAAATTATATATATATATATATATATATATATATACATACATATATATATACATATATATATATATATACACATATATATATATATATATACATATACATACATATATATATATATACATATATATATATATATATATATATATATATATATATATATATATATATATATATATATATATATATATATATATATATATACACACACATGTAAATATTTTAAGCATATATATATAATATATATATATATATATATATATATATATATATATATATATATATATATATATATATATATATATATATGCATGCTTAAAATATTTACATGTTTATTAATATATATATATATATATATATATATATATATATATATATATATATATATATATATATATATATATATATATATATATATATATATATATATAAATAAATAAATAAATGTGCATGCATACATGTATATTCTTAAAAATATTTACAAGTACATTAATATTTATATTTATACCAACAAATACATACACACGTAAATATTTTAACTACATATATGTGTGCACATTTATAAACACACATAACTATACACAGTATATAGAGGCATGTTACGTAAATACAAACATAATATTTTGTACGCAATTAGTCACTGTTAATCATTAAACAGCACTAAAGCAGCATTAAAGCATACTTTAATTTAAATTCTGGACTAATACAAAAGCCATCCTCTTCTATCAAAGGTAATATGAATATGCAGCCTTCATAACAAAGTCATAATGTTGCTCTGGGTTGTTTGTGTGTGTGTTGTGTGTTATTGGGTTTGCCTCATACAAATCAGCTGGTCAGAAACATCACTCTGGGTTCCTCTGGCTAAAAGGAAGAGCAGAATGGCCACGTTCTGGGTCGTTCAGCCGCAGGACGCGGATCAGGTTGTTTATTGGAAGAGAACTGGAAAAAAGAAATGGAAAAACTCTTATTGGGAGTCCAAAATCCAGAACATTTATCTTCGTTCCTAGACATGTAACATGTGAGCAATTCCATACAAATGTCAACCTTGCCATTAAAAAAAAAGTACTGTAAAAAGACTCAAAAATGTCTCCATCTGTGTTTTCAAACAATTATATTTGATTTAACAAAGTCACACAAGTGCTAATTTCACATCTGTTACATCCATAACCAAGCTTTTCCCTCATAAATGTCAAATAAAATAAAATCATCGTTTTTGTTTTGTGGAGACAACTTCATATGCGAAAAATGCAAGAAAAAACCTCGCACACTGAGTCCGATGAGTATTAATTAAGCCAATACGAAAAACATTTCGGAATCAGTTCAAGCAGTGATATTTTGTTCTGCTCTCTTCTCCAAAGTAGAAAACTAAAGAGGAATAGCCTACATAGAGAAGCAGGAGAGTTCTCCTCCTCATCAAAGAGCTGTGCTAGATTACCCCCAAATGCAAAGTTGATTTTAGGAAATCTGTGGAATTTTCCTACATTGCTTGTGATACTTCACACAAATCCCGCACAGAGACTGGCAGTTCCTACAGACATCATAATAGATGGTTGACGTTTTGAAGCAACAGACCGAAATCGGACCATGCTTTCTATTATAATGTCTGTGGGCAGTATGTCAAATGTATGGACACCAATGACACACACATACACACATATACGCACACACACACCAAGCAGCAGCAGGGGAGAGGTGCGTCAGACACTGAATCCAGCAAATAGGGGTTCTCAACTGTCCGTCACATTCTGTCTTTTATATATTTTATGCACAGTGTTTGTCATAAACTTAACTGCAGCTTAAATGATGGCATTTTATATTTTACCGTTCGCTTGTACTGTCACACTTTTTCGGATGCAATATGCAAAAAAATAATAAAAAAAATCAAACCTGGTTCAAATTTATTTATGATAGATGAAAGTTTTGGAGGGAGTGTGTCAATTTGATTCACATTAAGTGAGGTCAAATTTATTTTTTAACGTGCAATAATCACAGATTCGAAAATTTCAGATTCAGTGTGCAAAAACCTTTACCCTTTTGATTAGCATTATTTTTTTTGGGTTGGGATGTTTAATTCACAGAATTTCTACAAAGTATGTTGTAAACCGTAAACTCAAATGAGAGAATGTTAGGCACCTTGTGTCAAAATGATTGATTTATTACCCTCATAAAAACATGGATACATCTCTTTTTTTTTAAACAAACAATACAAATATTTGTTTTGTAACGAACTCTTTTACCCACGTTGTTAAACATTTTAACCTTACACTGTTTTATTTTTTTAAATATGATTGAACACTTTTCAGGTGAGAAAAACACAACGGAACAGTCAGATTTTAATATGTAAACCATGTATGTGAAAACATCAAGGAGCAACCTCCTTAGTTGTAAGTAACTGGAACTGCAGTTCATGGAAATTCTGCTAGCCCTGGCTCCATAATAGAGCACATTTCTATTGATCCCAATGTTAAAATGGCCAACTTTACAGCAGAAAAAAAGGTGTTTACAACCTGGTACGAAGAAAGATTTTGGTGCATATAGCTAATATTACACTTCATGACATCATGATGCATATTTAAGGGCGTGGCCACTTAAGTGACATATTGGTCTCGCTGGTCGCTGTCTTGTCACCTCAGCAGATTAGCCGCTGAACTCGGCATATATATCGTATTTTTGTTCATATACATGTTTTAAGTGGCTTTACACAGTCAATTGCCTTTTGGAATTATTTCCTACAATTATCAGATGATATGGCATGCTGTGTGCACTTAATTGTGCTCACAAACCATTCACGTGCCCTCCATTTCGCAGGTGAGTAAAATTCTTATACTGTATACCATCTCTATAAATGCCTTTGTTTTATTTAAGATCATTTATCATTTATAATTTTCTTTAGAGCTCGAATGCACTCCAGAATCTGACAGATTGATTAGCTGTAGGCTCTATGACTTCCATTTTGCAAACAAGTAGAAAATATATTGTTAAAGACAGTGGCGCCTGCAGCTGTATGCGTCAAACCTACCATGAGAGGGCGGGAATTAATGCCACTTTACTAATTACTAAGACATTTTAATCAAATGTGATAAAATAAATATGTGTTTAAATGAGTTCAGTTGGTTAGAGAGAAGTGACGTCAACCTCAACAATGGGTAAATAGATGCGTGAACATTGAGTTTACTCACTTCATTCGCCACAACTTCACAATAGATGCAGATTCATGTCATGGGTGTGGCTTCTGCCTGCTCAGTGACTCTAGCTTCGTTGGAAAATGGCTAACATTGAAGGCTGAAAAACAGCGTAGATTCGTTTGCTGCCGTGTCTGAGTGCACTAGATCTTTTCAGAGGTGCACCCAGCTCCACGAGTTCAACTCCTCCAGAAATTACACCTGGATGATGGAGGCTTTCAGCGGTGCTTCTGACTAAGCCGAGCCCAGTTTGATGAACTGTTGTCCGGTGTCGGCAGGAGGATTTCCCCCCGGGACACCAAAAACAGGCACTACATCATAATCACGCCCATACAAGAGCAAGCTCCTGATTGGTTAATGTGGTGCGAATGTCCGCTAAAGTTTAGATTTTCCAACTCGAGCGATTCACGCATCAAACTCCCGAAACATTCAACTCGCACTGCGTCATTCTTGCAGCCTCATTTGTGCGAATGGTGCTGCAGGATGTCTATTCACATCTTTGCACTGACTTAACATGTAAATCACTCGCGCTTGACGCTTCATCCGTGTCTGGTGTGAACGCACCATTACAAGCACAAACAAGCTCCTATATTTACAAGTGTTTTAAGAGTCTTCTAATAGTCGAATCTAAGTAGGGTATGTTTCCACATGCTTTACCTCATGTTCTGTGGTGTGAGGAAAATGAACTGTCTGTAGCGCTGGCTGGCCGCGATCTTCAGCATCATGTCCATAGAAATCCGCCGGTTTACCATGTCCTGGAAGAAACGCGCACTTTAGTCACCTGATTCTCATTAGTAGCCATGACAAATGCATTTTTGTATTCCCACTATGCTCTCGACTCTTGAATGGATGGTTCACCCCAAAAAATGAAAATGACTCCTGATTTGCTCAGCCACATGTTTTTCAAAAGCAGAGTTTCTTTCTCCTGTTTAAGAAAAAAGGAATGCTGGAATCCAGACAGCTGACTGCAGCCATTGACTTCCATAGCAGAACAATCACAATTCAGAAATCTGTGGTTAACATCAACTGTTTGACTGCAAAGCCTATCAAAAACATCCTCTTTTGTGCTCAACAGAGTAATTTCTGATTTAAACTCTGATTTCAATTGAAGTAAATGTAGATTGATGGCTTTGTTCTAAATCAAATTTCTTTCTTAAATACTGAAAATACTGAAAGTCTGCATTTTGGAAAATGATTGCAAGAATTGTCTTATTGTTTGGCTGAAAACCTGAAAAGTTTTTCAACATTTGGAATCCCTTTGTAGGATTCCTGAAGAAAGCGGATACAATTTTTTTCTCTGTAAAACTTGTATCACCTGCTATTAGTATACAATTCATTTAACAATTGTGCTGCTTCGCTCATTTTAAACATTGACCTGATTAATCTGATCCTTGTCAGTTAAGAGAGGCATACAAAACAGAGGGTCTGAAGACCGGAATTGAGAACCACTGTTCTAAAGAATACAAGTCTTCACACAACAGACACTTACTGTGTGAAATACAGTCTAAACGGATTTGTTTTTTACCATATAGACATCAAACTCATCCAAGGCACGGAAGGGAGCTTCAGCAATGGCCCACAGTGACAGGACGAAGCACACGGTGGAAAACGAACGTTCTCCTCCAGATAGCGAACGCATGTCACTCAGAGCAGCCTTCCCACCCTCTCCTGGCTGAACCTGAGGTAAAAACAACAACACATGATCAACACATTGCGTCAAGGTTAAAACTAGGGCTGGACGATGAATTTATGATAAATAAATGTCTTAAAGAGGCCTAATGGTAGAGCCCTGCACGGGCCTTAAATCTAAGCTCCAATTAGAAGAACTCGGAGGCGCGGCAATCCCTGCACATTTCTGTTTACAGGCGCTCAGTGCGTGTATCTGATTATTCTTGTGCTTTATGCTGCGCTTTTTCAAAATCTTCCTGAGCATTGCATCTTGCGTTTTTAGAAGTGAAAAGTTGCAGGTTCAATTCCCGGTCCCTGCAGCAAGGCAATTAAGCCCTAATCCCTTCGCACGTATGCTCACTGTGGGTGTTTGTGTGTGCTCTTACTCCTCACTTAAAATGAGTGTTTGCACTTAGATGGTTTAAAAGCAGAAGACCAATTTGGAATATAGGTAAAACCATACTTGAGAAGGCTCACTTCACTTCTTTGGTGTAAATGAGTCATATGTCCCAAGTCTACGGGTGCCAGCAACCAGCATTTTTCAAAATATCTTCTTTTGCGTTCAACAGAAGTAGCTCATAAGGACTTGAAACCAGGAGAGTTAATAAATGAGGTAATGTTTAGTTTTGGGTGAACTAAATCTTTAATGTTTACGCGATCCTGTTGATATAATTGCAATGTTGATATAACCAGTATTTAAAAAGTCTCCATTATAAACGTCTAAGAATGCTCACAATGGATGTCTGTACAAAATTTTCTCTATAAAATAGAGAAGTCTATAAAAAATCCTTCAATAAAACTTAGATATTTTTCTAGTTTTATGGACAACTACTCTGTATTTTTCCTAGTACTTATGGACAACTACTCCGTAAACTAACTGGTCCCACTTTATATTAAGCGTCCTTAACTACTACGTACTTACACCAAAATTAATAATTAGTTACAATGTACTTATCGTGTAAATACGTGTATTTACTGTGTACTTATGCTTGATTCTGTAATTACATTTGTAAATACACTGTTGACCATCCCTTACACCTTAACCCACCGTTAAACCTACCCATACCTCCAAACATGTCCATAACCCTACCTCTTTTCCAACTCAAGAGCACCACAAGTGTTCTCAAATACATTATGAACACAGTAAGTATATTGTATTAATTTTTTGATGCAAGTAATAATAGTTAATGACACTTAACATAAAGTGGGACCAACTAACTAACCAACCAACCAACCAACCAACCAACTGACTAACTAACTAACTAACTGACTAACTAACTAACTAACTAACTAACTAACTAACTAACACAAATACACATTTACACAAATACACATTCATAGTAGTGTTTTTGTGTTTGTTAGTTAGTTAGTTAGTTAGTTAGTTAGTTAGTTAGTTAGTTAGTTAGTTAGTTTACGGAATAGTTGTCACCCTTGTAGTTTTGATGTGAATAGTTTAGTTTAGAATAGATTAGTTTTATTTGAATAGAGTAGTTTAGTTAAGCGTCACATACTTGAAGATTGTCGTTTTGGTTCTACACTTTCCTATGGTTAATTAGTTCAGTGAGTTGGGGTTTAGTTAGATTGTTTTGTTCTATTTATTTCTTTGTGTTGGCAATACTCCTGTTTTTCACTTGATTCAGTGAATAATTAATTCACATTCCAAGATCTTCTATTCATTGTTTTATATCATTGTTTAATAAATGTTTTTGTTTTACATATCCGTTTGTTGGGGTTTCTCTTATTTTCATCCAGCACCAGCAGAACTCACTTACTGTTATAGCTCATCCCTTTAATAGGGATGCACCGATACCATTTTTTGGAACCGATCTGATCCCGATACCAAAATTTAGAGTATCGACCGATACAGATCTCATCCCGATTTTTTTTAACATGATACAGTTTCTATAGTTCTAATTAACTCAAATAATATATCTTCTTTGGTAAAAACAACATACCTATAGGCCTACTGTATATGACAGATGAAGCAATCGAACTTAAAACATGATGCTTCCTGTAAACTAGGCTACATTATTTGAGCATTCGTTATGACACTAATATGATCTGTTGTGGTCCAGCATATGTTTCCTTTTTTAATATTAAGATTTTTCTTTGAAATCTGTAATAGGCTACCACTTTTTACCCTAATCGCTGGTAAAACAAAACAGCTATTTAGCAAATCTGATATTTTCCTGTAGGTTTCACAGACTAAACTAAACTGTCCGAGGCCAGTATTAGTTAATAATTTAACTAATTCCCTCGACTAAACTCGCCGCGAGTGAGACAGAGAAACTGAAAGCATGTCTGAAAAATAATTTTTTGTCTGAAAAATTATCGTTTGGAACGAATTTCGTTTGGTATAATTTGCTGGTTATTTTAATGTATTTTTGTTGGTCGGTACAAAATAAACGAAGATTTGAAATTCAAAACAAGGTCCGCTTATATGCTTCAGCGTACAAACTGACGAACTGGTCTGTTAAATAAAATATTCATATTAATAAAATTACAGTGAAACATTCACAATTTCAGAGTATCTATATTATTATAGGCTACATAATTTTCTGTTAATGACCATACATGTCAGTTTCACTTTTATTAATTTAATCAACTACTCTGACCACAATGAGCCAGGCTTTACAAACTATTCACAGCACTGAAAGTTTTCCCCTCGAAAGAATAATCTCAGTCAGACTCGGGAGGATGAGAGAACAGAAACTCATTTTACAGAGCGGCGCAAGTTGTGTCTGCGCAGCCTGTGCGTGAATGAAGCGCTTGATGCATCACTGAGACACAGCGCTCAGCCCTCCGTTATCTGCACAAAGGGAAGAAATCAGTGCATTGAGGATCTGTCCAATGTATTATTGAGCCTTTTCTAATTTAACGTTTCAGGTAGGCCGACTTTGTGTGTGAAGAGCAGGTAATAACCCTCTCTACTCCAGTGGTGTGAATGTGATCTGCTGATCTAACAGACACAGTGCAACATGATTTAGAAACAGCAATGAACTCCTTGTTGCAGGTCAAAATTAACCCATTTAATGCAAAACTAAATGCATTTCTGGACTGATTAATTAAACTATAAGGAACAAAAAGCCTTGGGGAAAGTTTTTCGTGTTGTCTTGAACGCGACACTTAGTTTGTATTGTGAACGAACAGAGAATGATCGACACGCGCGGCGACAGGAAGCGCTGAAGTGAACATGAATTTAACCATTTGAATATTCATCTGTACTTCACAATAATCTATAGAATGGCTTCAGAACATTTAGGATATAGTAGGCCTACATGACAACTTTCTAGTGCCTTATAACAGGCTACCTTCATGGATTTTTTTAAAGGATTTGGATCGGTAGCAGCTGGTCGATACCAGACCCAGCAAAAATATGCACTATCGAACCGATATCCGATCCAAGTATCAGGATCGGTGCATCCCTACCCTTTAATAACCTAAACACGTAACACTAGTTACAACATTTATTCTAAAACACTGACCCTAAAGACATTTAGGCTAAAAAATTAACAATGCACCTACAAATAATACAAATAAGTCATGTAGAAAATAGCTACTTCAGTGATGTCATTCTCATGCAAAGCCTTACTGATATGCAGAGAGTCTCATTCTTGTGGTCAAAGATCATCTTCCCTGTATATCCTCTCTGAGACAGCATGGAGTCAAAGTAGTATTTGCAGCGTACAGAAAGCAACCTGATAACACATACAAACACACCTTCATTACCAAAAAGAACGATGGAATTTGTTTATCCCACTATGAAAGTCAATGGTTACAGGTTTTCAACAAGTAAATTAAATAAGTAAATAGAGTAAATTTTCAGTTTTGGGTAAACTATCGCTTTAACATAAGCATTTAATGACTTTGAATTCAGTGTATTAGCATTAAAAGGGACCTATCATGCAAAAATCACTTTTATAAGGGGTTTAAACACAGTTGTGTAGCAACAGTTAGTGAATATAGCCAGGCACTAATGGTAAAAGTTAATTCATTCTATTTTTTATAATCACAATTGATAAAAACAGTCTTCAGAAGTCTTCAGAAATGCTTTGATTGACATTCTCCCTTGGTACGTGTCATCAGAGGAGGAAAGCCCCGCCCATTAGTGATGATCTCTCCCTCATTAGCATAGACAGTCCTAAATGAGAAGCAGCCATCCGCTAGTTTTTACACTGTACCTGCTGAAGATAATGTCAGCGACTAAAAGGCCTTAAAAAAGTTTTAGGTTGCAGAAAGGCATTTGTAGCTCCGCCCTCTTTTGAAAATAGGGACAGGAAGCACATTCTCATTTGAATTTAAAGTGACAGTTACCAGAAAATGCTGCAGACATTAATTTCAGTATAAGGTTTTTACCACTGAAGCGAATACTGAGGTAGTTTTTTTTTTTGCACTCCTCATTTTTCACTCACTAAAACTATTGATTGAAGGGGTGTGGCTAAACATATTTCACCCAATCTAATTCAGATCAGATCAGTCAGAAAGAACCAGACAATCCTGTAACAAAGAGTGAGACTTACATTCTCAATTCAGCGTAGACGTTGTGCCTGGTGATCATGATCTCAGATAACTGATGGATGAAAGCCTCCAGACCCTTCACCTGTCGGGATATTTTACTAAACTTCTCCCTCGCCTCATGGTACTCTCTAAAAATAAACAACAACAACATCACATCACCACTGTAACAACACCAACATCACCACTGGAACATCATAACAAATAAACCACACTTTATGGATATGGAGGGTAAGCATAGCTCTTACATAGCTCTTAGCACTCATAGCACTACACGTGATAAGGCACCATGATGCAATAAAATATATCTTTTCCATGTTAAAAGGAGTTTTTGTAACTACCTGTGATGGACAAAATTTCAGATTTAGTTTCTATATCTGCAATGTTGAAACAACAGCATAAACTACTATGACAATCATAGATATATACACTAGACATCGCATACGAACCCTGAGCATCCATCAATAGCACTGCCACATTTGTACAGTGCTCCCAGCACAAATGTCATTCAACCGCACTAGTCAAGACAGTGTGCCAACGTGAAGATGCTTGGCTTTAGCGCTACTTACAGGTGTAGTAACAAGCAAACAAAGAAAACAAAGCACGAAGGCAGAATATTTCATATGTAAGATTTCATTTTTTACGTTTTTATTTGTTATGAACGTTTGTGCTAAACAGGTAACGTTATTAATGATAATACAGTCACTTACTGCACTGACCATAAGGCAAAGTGGCACCAACTCGCACTAAATACTGGGCTTATGCTAGTTTTGTTGAATAAAATAAGCAAACAATGCAAAAGAAATATGACAATGAGATGCTGCGGTGCCAGAAATTATTATTAGTCGTTCATAACGGAGATTCATTCACAAATGAATTGCTCCCTCCGTCAGTATGAGAAGTGAAAGCAGAAGAGGGGGTGTGTTTCGAGACATGGATTAGATCAAATCTAACTGGAGGGAGGATAAATTTACATGCACGCAAACACATACTCTTTGTCAGCAATGCCCGTCCATCAATGTAGAAAAGTGATGTAAAATTATAATTTTCCTAATAAAAAAAAAAATTGCATACTGACCACTGGGAAAACTCCCAATCATAGATATATGGGTATATGCATATAGCTTAGGCTCTGGATGGCTGTTTATTCAATTAAACATTAATTTTGAACTGGAGGCCTGCATAAGCTCGAAACCAACTAAAGTCATAACTGAACTAAACAGAAATGGAATTAAGATGTGGAGTATGCGTATATAAGTGGCATTATTGAAGTAAACACCGCAATCAGTAAACACTGTCATGTTGGACTTTTCGCCATAATTTCCGACAGGATCCACACGCGCGGCTGTCAGTAAAGGACAGACTCACAACATACACTCACATCGCGAAACGCGGAAGTTTTTTTTCTTTCCATTTGGCGAGCGTAATTAAATTCCATGACACTCTCTCCAGTCCTTACTCCTTATTTGCGTCTAATACCCCAGTTTGTCACGGGGGCATGAATGAAATGTTCATGAGTTAAAGTGAAACTGCGGAACTGCAGCTCCTGCTGATTTGATTCAGAAGGGCACTTTTTGTCAGACGGCTCACTGGTCAGGTATACATCCGCGCTAAAATATCAAGGTGAAACTCATCATAGCTTGTGTAGAATAGACCCAGCTCCCAACTTTGAGAATAGATTAACGGCGATATTTCTTTTTATCGAGCGATAAAAGAGTCTCGAACGACCCACCACTAATATTTTGATAACGAAATGGGGGCGTGGCTTGGGGATAAAATTCTCACTCCAAACTAAAACCAAAAGTTGGCAGTCCTGCATTGCGTTTACTCGCTTCATTCACGCGTCAATTTCGATTAATTCGCGTCTCAAATTCACGTCACAATAGATGCAAATTCACGTTATGGGCAGAGCTTCTGACTGCCTGGTGACTTTAGCTTCGTTACTAAATGGCTAACATGATTTTTATCGAGAGAATAGCTGCGCTTTATGTGTTGCAGGAAGGCTGAAAAACAGCCTATATTCGTTCGGAGTCCACTAGATTCATTTAGAGGTGCACCCAGCTCTGAGTTCATCAACTCCTCCAGATAATATACCTGGATGATGGAAGCTTTTAGCAGTGCTTCCGACTGAGCCAAGCCCAGTTTGATAAGCTGTTGTCTGGTGTCGACCTAAGGATTTCCCCTTCGGGATACCAACAACAGGTGCTACATCATAATCACGCCCCTACAAGAGCAAGCTTTGAGTCTTTGCATTGAGTTAACATGTAAATCACTCGCGCTTGAAGCTTCCTCTGCGTCTGGTGTGAACGCAGCATTAGTAGAGTCCATGGAACACCTTTAACATGCTACAGTCTAAAATTAAAGGGAAGATGAACATTTTAGGTGTACATTTGGACATGTTTCTGGAAGTCTATTTATTAAATGTGTTGAATAATTTCAAATCAAAAATAAACATATAAATAACTTTACAAATAATTGTTTTAATTAACTCCAAATGTTCATTTTTTATCTTTCATGATCCTTGAAATAGACTTTTCTTTTTGTTGATGTTAAAAACTATTTCTAATATCTTTAATTAGATTTTTGGGTGAAATCAGCTCACATTCTTTTGAAAGCTTGTAAATGTACCTGACGATGGTGTCTCTGTGTCCCTGTTGGTCCTGCTGTGTATTGATCTTGTTTTTCAGTCGGCTGATCTCGCTGTCCAAACTCTTTGCCGTTCTCCTCACATCCAAGCGCTCTGGGCAGATTTCTGAGGCCTTTGCAATTGAAGCCTGTAAAAAAAATGTAATATAAAAAAAACACACACACTATTCTTTTCAT
Organism: Danio aesculapii; assembly: GCF_903798145.1. Classification (NCBI taxonomy): domain Eukaryota; kingdom Metazoa; phylum Chordata; class Actinopteri; order Cypriniformes; family Danionidae; genus Danio; species Danio aesculapii. The sequence continues at coordinate 9,998,778 of NC_079436.1, read as the reverse complement.
ATATAAAGTGTCTAAGATGTCAAGATTTTTTTTTACCTGTAATTCCTGCTCCTTCTGATTCAGGCTCGTCTTTAGTGTCTCGATCATTTCCAAGTGGGTTTTTCGTTTTTGCTCATAGTGTTTTTTGTGGTGTTTACTTCTCTCCACCTCCTGATCACTGTTGTTCAAACGCTCCTACGTACAATCACATAAAAACAAAACTATTTACAGCTTACGTCCTAAAAAGGTAGCCCAAAAACATTCTGATCGCCTCCTGATGCACTCTCCATGTACATGAATAGAATGAGTGCCAAACATAAAAAAACTGAATTACATGTAAAATTTTTCATGACCATTATTGTTTTACTCAGTTATTCGATAGTTAAAAAGATAGGTGCTTGCAAATACGTCCTATAATAGCTAATCGCACAGACTATGACATTTTGCTTCATTTTTCTCACTTTTTTAAAAATGTTGGACACATTAATAATGGATTGGGGTGTTATTGATCATGCAAATTTTGGCTTCACTTTAAACTATAATCATGACAGATAAAACCAGATTAAAACCATCAATCGTTTCTCAGTAAATGACAAGGCAACAAAACATTGCTGCATCTCTGATACAAGTATTATTTAAGGAAAAAAATAAATAGCACTACAGTGTATGGGTGCTCTGTGCTTGTCTGAGAGAATTACTAATTTGTCTAGCAAAATGTGTGTGTTTTTTAAACAATGTATGATAGGTCAGTTCTTGTCACGTGATTCACTGTGCACCTGGAAGGTGAGAGTGCGTCGCACTGCACTACTCCAAATATGTGCACGCAAGCCACACGCCTCTATTGGGAATAACAAACTTGTGCGCAGAAAAGACACAATACGTGAATGTCTGCAGTCATTTGGGATCTCCAGCAGTTGATCTTCTTGCGCAGACATGATGGATTCACTTGATTTATTGACAAATGGGTTGTGGATCCAATACTTGGCAGTTCACTGGGCCTTTTCCTGTTCACAAACAAACTTTCTAAAGACGTCTGTTTCTTACTCATTTTGCTGCTTGTGGGTTAAATTTGGGCACTTAAGTGACCGCGATGTAACCGAGAGAAAACGGTCATTTTTCAAAATAAAAGATCGTTCAGACTCAGATAATAAATAAAATAGAAATCATTAATGATTTTTTTGTGCAGCCCGGTACCGATTGATCCAAAAAACAGTAACAGTCTGTGGGTTGGGGAACACTGATCTATGTAACAACTTTTATATAATTTTTAATGTGTATTTTATTTATAATTTATGTCTTTTATCTATATTTTAGCAACATCTATCTTTCATTTATCTATCTTTGAGCACAATATTATGGTTCAATAGCATTTTTATTTATTTACTTCTCAAATTTTTTTATATTTTGTAATAAAATACAGCAAATAAAATTAGCGTAAATCCAGTATTCATTTTAATTAATCATCTATCATCCAATCCAGTCTAATTATGCTGGTAAAATCCATATCAGCTTTAATCCATATCCCATATTCATACTTTAATATTTAATATTAACATACAGTGTTTCCTCTAGGATTTTTTCCAGCTGTGGCGGCAGGCCTTTTTTACACAGATCTACTAACTACCTGTGGCGTTATTTCAATGGCAAATGTCGTGAGCGCGGTATTACAAGTCAAGATCGCATTTATGTAATAGCCTACGAGCATGCGAATCTCTTTGCTTGCGCGCTGATTTCCTCTGCTCGTGCACAAAACTTCTTGCACGCCCCCTCAAATATACGCTGCTCAAGTGAAGATCTTCTTGTGCACTCTCAAATAAACATTGCTGAAGTGCGATTTAGTGCGTTTATGTAACAAGTATGTCTCCAACATTTATTAGATTTGCTAGGAATATTTATGAATGTCTTCAATAGACCTACAGAGCGATATTAAAGGGCACCTATTGTAAAATATCTACTTTTCAAGCTGTTTGGACAGACATATGTGCATGTATGGTGTATAGACCGTCATATTGGGGTGATATAAGCACACCCAGTGCTTTTTTTTCAAATTTAACAACATAAAAAACGGTGGACCAATTGGAGCGGTTTTCAGATCGACCGCAACTTTACGTAGGAGTGCGGTCCCCCCGCCCACCAATATTGATTGACAGGTGCGTCATCATATCCTCAGTTTGTTGATTCACGTCCGCTATTTTCAGCGTGAGTCGAAGCGATATCACTAAAGGAACACCCTAGCTCTATTTTTAGATGCAAGACTCATTGGGCTCAACACAAGAGTAATATTCTCCACAATATCACTCTAATCGGAATTATTGGTTGTATCTTTAGGTAGGTTTGCAAACATGTGTACTTCTCATTGAGTCTACCTTATACTTCAGCCGTTTGCATTTCTCGCGATCCCAGAAGCTCCCTGTGATCTTAACTAGCATGCGTTTTAGAATTCTAAACATAGGTTTCTATCAGGGTACACTCAAGTCGACGGCTGGGCGCCGTGGACCGCTGCAGAAACCTATGTTTAGAATTCAAAAATGCGTGGTGCGACGATTCGGGACACTTCATGTTTCTGCCGCGCCACAGAGAGTGTCTGGTGTGCCGTGTCGTGGCTTCGAGCGGCACATCCGGTGCCTCAATCAAAGTTAATTCAGTGTGCGTGGTTATTAGTTTTTTGTGTACAAGCTCGGCACTTGAAACTAGCACACAGTTGGCTGTAAAACTGTACAAAGACACAAATGATTTTGTACTCTCTGCTTGGTCTGGGTCGTACATGTATGACTGATTGCTGAACCTCTCACTCCTGCTCCTTCTCTGTTTGCCTGTCAGACTCTGTTGCAAACACAGAGCGGGTGAGCTCATGGCCCCGCCCCCTTGTTACGTTGGGTGGGAAGCTGAAACTAATTTACATGTGAAGCAACACACCCATAAATCAGCGAACTGTGGACACACCCCCAACATGACACTTTTTAACACATTAAAATAAAAAAATCTGAATTGTTTTTTGAACTGAATCTAAACTGGCACACTCACAAGAACCATAATATTAATATTAAATCATAAAAAAGAGGTAAACTATGTGCCCTTTAATGTGTCCTGAAGTAAAGTGTAATGGCTATATGTCGTGTTTGCTAGCCTTACGCATCACACACCTGTCAGTCAGTCAGCACGTCACCTTAAAGGGGTAAACAAATAACGCACAGCACTACTACGGTTACAGAAAAGTTCGCGCTGTTATAATTCTCTTACCTTTTAATATGTTTTGGTGCGATAATAACCCGCTATTAAAAAAAAAAAAACACGAATGAATGAAAAGCTGTAATGTAGCCGTGGCTGGATCAATTTTGGCATAGCGCCCCGCCATGGAAGAATGAATGTAGCGGAAACCTTGACATGTCATTCACTATGAAGTAAACCTGATTACACCACCTGCTATTTTTAAGCATTATCAAAAAGTAATTCAATGACTGAAAGTCATACAGATGTTACTGGTCATAAAGAACTGCTCATTTTTAACGAGCCATTGAATAAAATGTCTTCTCTGACCTTAATGGGCTCCGCTTCCTCTACAATGCTGTTTACGGTTTCCTTCTTTTGCCGGAAGAGTTTCTCAGCCTCCTCATATTCCTTCTTGCAGGTTTGTGTCTGTCTCCGCAGAGCTTCAAACTCTTCTCCACAAACACTTATGCGTCCGCTCAGCTCCTCCAGTTCCTCCTCCTGAACATACACACATAATGAGCTGGGCCAAACACAATCTGCTGACTTTTTTGCCATTTCTGTGCACAATTTTGTAAAAAGAAAAATAAATAAAATAAATAAATAATAATAATAATTCTGAGGATTAATGTGGAATGATTTTGAGAGTATAGAAACTAAATATCTAATGCATGAATTAAACAAACAATTACCTTTTAACAGAATTTGGAGACATTGTTTGCTTTTTCTGCATAGAATTTTGTAAAAAACATAATAAAACAAAACGCGACGTTATGTGGATTGATTTAAAGAGTAAAAAAATTAAATATTAAATGAATGCAATACACAATTAATTACCTTTCAACAGAATCTGTGACATTTTTTGTTATTTAGAATTTTGTAAAAAAAAAAAAAGAATTATTCAGCGAATTTATGTGGAACAACTTCGAGAGTATAGAAACAAAATATTTAACAGATGAAATAAACAAATAATCACTTTTTAACACAATATGCAACATTTTTTTTATTTTCTGCACTGAAAATCTGCAAATTTGTGAATGATTTTAAGCGTATAGAATCTAAATATTAAATCCATGAAATAAACCAAAAATTACTTTTTAACACAATCTGCCGACATTTTTTGCTATTTCTGTGCAGAAATTTTTTTTCTTTATAAATCTGCAGATTTATTTGGAATGATTTGGATATTTAATGAATTACAAACAAATAATTACTTTTTAATGGAATCTGCAGACACTGTTTGCTTTTTCTGCGCAGAATTTTGTCAAATAAAAAATAAATTAAATCTGCGGATTTATGTAGAATGATTTTGAGAGTATAGAAACAAAATTTTTAATGAATGAAATTGACAATTAATTACTTTTTAACAGAATCTGCCAACATTTTTTGTGTTTTCTGCATAGCATTTAGTAAAAAAATAAATAAATACAAAATCGGCTAATTTATGTGGAATGATTTTGAGAGTGTTGACCAAAAAATGTATCATGAAATGACTTTTTGACTTTGTTTTAACAAAATTTGTAGACATTTTTTGCTTTTTCTGCACAGAATTTTGTACAAAAACATATGCAAATTTGTGTGAAATGATGAGTATAGAAACTAAAAATGTACAATAAAATAATCACTTTTTAACTTTTAAACAAAAGGTCATTCAATAACAACCAATCAGAACCACTTGTTTGGTATACAAAGTAAGTCTCACATAATAAATCTACTAAAAGACACAACATTGTCCTTTACAAACTGCATTGTACATAAATCTTATAAACATTAGCATATTGTTCAAACAATATTACTGAAATAAATTTTTTTTTTATGAATATGTATATTTGTTTACACACATGTACATAAGTAAATAAATAGACTCAATGATGAGCTAAAAATATGCAGAAATTGGTGGCTTTCTGCGGCCCAATAATGAGACACATAAATACATTGATATATTTATCTTGGTGAGTGATACTTTTATATATTTATACCTATAATGAGTAAATTTGTTTGTTACCAAAGGTTTCAGGTCTTCTGATTGAGGTTCCTCCACATTCTGCAATTCCGTCAACTCTGCCTGAAGCTTCCGGGTACGTTCCTGTTAGCAAAAAAAAATTATTTAATTAAACCTTAGGGCACATTTAGTTAAATCTCGATGGTGTAGTGATGTGCGCTGCTGGTATTTTAGTGACCTGGACTTTCTTGCGGTCGTCGTAAGCTCTGCGAAGAAGAGTTTGGTTCTGCCTTTCTTCCTCACCGACCTGCTGCATGTCCTGCTGAAAGCGATCCAATTGTGCTTTCTGGGTCTGTAGAGCAGACTGCAAATGTCTGAAAAAAAAGACACATTAGTTTAGGTCATAATTAGTTTTAAGCGATATACGAAATTTTCAGATCCCCATATCGCCCCCCTGTGGGATCGAGATACACAATACTATCGCAAGGGGGCGCAGCAGTGTTATGTTACTGATTTATTTAAACCTTTTCTAAATGTATTTAAAAACCTTTCGGTTGATTTTTTACTTATTTAATAATCTACTTCATTTGCATTATGTTTAATCTTGGAAAATAATTCAAACCAATGCAAATCACCACACTCTTACAGCTGAATAGGCGCTGAGACCGAAATTATTTCAAACAAGACTCAAGGATTTGATGGTGACTTTGCGTCCATGGCGTTATCTGTAAGACTGCTGCAAAATGGATGTAATATAAATAGATGAAAGCAAATGAAATGATATTTATCTATGCACAGAAGAAACAAGGATGCATTGATGGGATGCAGAGGATGGGCCGCTAGGGATGGGTACCGAAACTCGGTACTTTATCGGTATCGGTGCTAAATTATAAAAGACTGAATTATTACTGCTATTCTTATTTAACGGAAGAAAAAAACATAACATGGGGAAAAAAAGCCTATGCTGGTTCTTAAAAAGGATATTCGGTTAACAAGCGGTGGTTGTCTGTTGGCAAAATTAACCAAAACGAGCATCCCTAATCGTAATGTGCGTCTCCTCAACAGGCACAACAGATAATATTATACAGGAGCCACAGTTCAAAACATACATGATTTGTGGAGTCATTGCAAAGTGTATCCATAAATTTAACAATAAGTTTAGCAAGTCATCTGCATTTGTTTTTAAGGTCTGTGACTATGTGAGCATTTCAAGCCACTTAAGAAGAATTTAGGCACAAGTAATAATGTTTTTGATTTTAATAAAGATTAAGTGTATTTATGTGCATATACAATATACACTTTTACATTTGATTATTCAATTTGTGCCTGAACGGTGCTAGATTCCCCCCAAAAACATCAAATACTGTTTATGTCATTTGTATTTTGGCTCTACTTTATGTATTAATGCTTGTGATTGGATGATTATATTTTATGCAGATGCAAAATTATCCTAATGTAAATGTATTAATTAAAAAAAAACCTTCATTTAATCTAAAGAAAAGTACACTCTGCAATTTTATGTTTTTCTGTGATACTTTTTGCAATGTCAGTTTTTTTTTTTTCAATATCGTGCGTAATTTTCAAACCTGATTTCCTCTTCAACATCTCTGGAGAGATACTGCGCTCTGTGCTGTTCAGAGGAGTAGTAGCGGTTAGTGTAGACCTGGTCTCCGTCCCGCGTGAAGGCCTCTCTGCAGTTGCGTGGTGCTTGTCCTCCTTTAGACTGCATGACCCTTCTGGCATCTCTGTTGTCCTGTGGGAAATTAATGCAGGAATAAAAAGAGCAGAAATTGCATCACTGTCATAACTGTAAAACGCTCACCATGGCCTCACCTTGATCAGCAGAATGGTTTCGATTCCCCTCATGTCAATCAGGCAGTTGGCCACTACTGGATTGTCAATGTCAAGGGCCTGGAGCACAGTTGGGTAATCGGGATGACTGACTGCCCTAAAAACGAATGAAACAGAGTTAAAGTCAGAATTATTAGCCTCCCTGTATATTTTTTTCCTCAACTTCTGTTTAACAGAGAGAAAACACATTTCTAAACATAATAGTTTTAATTAACTAATTACTAATAACTGATTTCTTTTATCTTTGCCATGATGACAGCACATAATATTTGACTAGATATTTTTCAAGATACTCGTATTCAGCTTAATTTGACAAAGGCTTAACTAGGTTAAATCCTCTAACAATGGTTTGTTCTGTAGACAATCAAAAAAAAATACTGCTTAAGGGGCCAAAAATATTAAAAACTGCTTTTATTCTAGCCAAAATAAGACTTTCTCCAGAAGAAAAAATATTATAGGAAATAATGTTTAAAAAATCTTTGCTCGGTTAAACATCATTTGGGAAAAAAATAAATAAATAAAAATAATAATAATAAAAAAATAAATAAATTAAAAAAAAAAAAAAAAAAAAAAAAAAAAAAAAAAAAAAAAATCACAGTATAATAATACTAACAGGATAATAATACATACTAATAATTCAGAGGGCTAAAAGTTCCTTGATTATTAAGCTGACCCAGCTTACATACTGACCCAGAAAATAGCATTTTCAGTATGTGTTAGTACACAATGTAACTATAAAAGAGTTAAACTTAAAAAAAGAACATCATCAAAACTCTTTATTGAAATGTTTGAACAAGATGCTAATGGTCTAATCTGATTCAATGACTTATGCTAAGCTAAGCTAAAAGTGCTCCAGCCAGACCCAAAGATCGGCTGAATGGATTAAAAAATAATCAAACTCAACAATTTAACTTTAGGAGAGTTGTAAAATTAGCCTCTTTGGGTGTTCCTTTCAATGAATTTTGCAATGAATAAATCTCAGGTAGGTGTTAAACTCTGGTATGACTAAAAAATAACACTCGCCAAGCACCGAATCAAAGTAAATGTGACACCATTTAAAGAGCCCATATTATACATGAAATAGGGTCATATTTAGGTTGTAAGGGTCTCCAACAACAGTCTAATATGCATGCAAGGTCAAAAAACATTTTCATGGTCTTATAATCTGCATTTATTTTTACCTAATTATCCCAGCGACTCCCATATGAATCGTTCAGCGATTCATTTGTACCCAAACCCCTCCTCAGCGCGAAGCTAATCTGCGCTGATTGGACTGATGACAGCCTGCTGCGATTGGTCGAAACTGACAGCCTTCAGCGCGAGACAGAGTGAAATGCCCAGCAGATTATCAACAATATAAAAGTAGTCACAGTGCATACACGCTTCATAGTGTAAGGTGTGGATTTTGGCTGCCAGTGGGTGAATGTAAATACAGACGATGCACTTAAAAAAAAACAGACGACAAACTATTTTATTGAGCAAAAACTCCAAGAACTGGCGAGGAGCACATCACCCTCTACCTGCTCTTTTCACACAGACGCACACACAAACACCTCCTCCTCCTCCTTGGAAGACACAGCACCAATAGAGAGGGAGACGTCCGCGACACCTCCCTCACCACCCGCGTCCTGAGTTATATCTGCGACACCCCACGTCCTCACTTTGCTAACGGGTCACTTTTGTTTTCACTTTCGGGTTGAGGGCGAGGTGATCGTCTTTAACCTAGAGCGGCAGTTCAGCTTGCTGGGTGCAATTTAGACAGCTCCCTTGAACCTGAGCTAAAATATTTTGAAACTTGACCGTTGCATGTGTGTAGGAACAGCTGACGATCCGTAAACAAAACGCGTCGCGTTTTCAACGTGGCTTTACACGCGATACGAGAATAAAGAGATAACCTGATACAGTACACGCGGTTACAAGTAACAAAACACAACTAAATACATCATTTGCAAGCTAGAGTAAACTAGGCAACAGTTTTAATCGCACGTACTTACACTGGTGAAATGGGGGAAGAAACTGATTCATGATCCACTGATCCTTGTTCTGACAGTCTTTACTGATCCTTCCTTTTACAAACCGATGAAGTCTTCTTTGTAAGCATGTAGTTTCCAGAATGTTATAATGCTGAGCTTTCATCTTTGGGTAGGCTGTCGATAGTATCCATCTGCACAGCCTGACTTCATTCCACCAGTGTCTGTGTGTGTCTCTGTGTGTGTGTGCGTGTGTGTGTTTGTGTGTGTGGGGCTTTTTTTCTGTTAGTGGGCGGGGCCGCAGGTTTCAAATCTCCCGGGTTTGCGCGTGCAACTACTTGTGTTTCGTAGCTGCGTCATCGCGAAACACCTAATGACTCGTTATCAAGACGACTCGTTTGAAGCACTATGAGTCGACTCCTTTATAGATGAATCAATAGTTTTAAACACTGTACACTTACAGATTTAAGCCTTTGCTGGATATTTCACTTCACTTAGAGCTATGTTACACACTACATGGAAGGGCATTTTCAAAAACCCATAATATGGGCTCTTTAAGCTGATCTGTAGTTACCTGTTGCCAACATTGTAGAGCATGTTGGTGAATCTGCTGACGATGATCTGGGGTCTTCTGCCACGCTGGTAAAAGCGGCACATGATTCTCTCTAACTCTCTCTCGTCAGCATGATTATCACAGCAGAAAGCCAACATTAGAGCCTTCAGACAGCACTCCACTGCCAGAGCCAGGTCCTGATCCCGCAGGCGGATGCAAAAACCTACAAAACAAAAGACCCTTTAAACATTTAGCTCAACATTTACTTATTTATGTTTTAATCAGCAGCATTGGCTATATTCATGGCAAGACCTATACTAAATATTACATACATAACATGCAATCATAAACTTTCAGTTTGATTTATGATAAATACTCTAAAAGTCCTCCAGAAGACACCTTTTTAAACATTTCCCTTCAAATATTTCCTGAATAAAAACGTTTTCTAATATCATTTAAAAACACACATCATATTAAAATATTTTATTGTAAAAATATTCTTACACAAGTCACAAATAGGTTTTTCTTCCTTGTTCAATAAATAGGAGTATGTAAGTCTTGAGTGACTGATTCCACATCTCACACAGTATGTACAACCTGATCTCTATTTTGTACATCATTTTTACAAAAGCTCAAATTCACATCAGTTTTAAGTGTCTCTGCATGAATTTCACACTTTTTAATTTTTGAGAATCGACTATGCGAAAACACAATCACCTTGTTCAGCAGATATACAAATTAACAACATTTATTGGTTTAAAGTAGGGCCGCACAATATATTGCAAAATTTTCGTTATCGTGTTAATAGCATATGCAACATATATATCAAAGAATTACATTTTTTTATGAATTGGATATCTAAATTTGACCAATCGGATGAGCCTTACTATCTTTATTCCACCTTCCCAGTAGGTGCTGTTCTGTTATTGGCTGGAGCAGCCCAAAAGTGAAGCCAGAGCTGAAAATAAATACTAATGTAGCTTGACAGTTTTTTTAGGCGGAATGGCAATTAATTATATCTGAAAAATATCTTTATTTTACATAAATTATTTGAAAAACATAGCTAACAAAAAGAGCATTTTTCTAAGGAAATGTTATATAGTAAAAAATACCGTTATTCGAAATACTCCACAACATTATTGCAAGTTTTCCCAGTATAATGCAGCCTCAGTTTTAAAAGAATGATGAATTGAGAAACGAATCCAATTCCCTTGATCATATAAAAACATCCCGTTTCAGAAGAAAAGCTTTTATTGAAACAAAGCTGACTGATAAGTCTCAGTATGACGTAAAAGTGACAAACTACCTCTAAACCAGGGATGCCCAACTCAGTCCTGGAGCACCGGTGTCCTGAAGATTTTAGCTCCAACTTGCCTCAACTAGTGTTGCCAACTTAGCAATTTTGTTGCTTTTCATACTTTTGATACTACCCTAGCAACCTTTTTTTTCAAAAAGCACCTAGCAAAAAAAATAGCACTTTTTAACATTCATTTGGCTATTTTTAGCAATTTTTAAAAAGTGACTCAAAAGAGCAGTGGCTGCAGGCTTCACTTAACACACACGTATCACGTTCAAGTTCAATTGCTAGCTCAGATGGTTTTTCAAAACTGTTAATTTACTGATATTTGTTAACATGTATAATTTTTGTTAATTTAGGTAGCAATAAATTCCAATAGTGCTATAAGTGTTGTCACTTTCACAAATGTGTTAATTTCACAAGTTAAAAAGAGTAAGTACATGAGCTGTGATTGTTTAAAAGAATGTGCCTGTAAGAATGTTCATTATCAGTGTTATATTTAAAAATACAAAAATCTTATCAAAAAGTGTTTGTACTTTACAAATAGTCAACTATATTTTTCATACAAATCCAAATGGACCTATTTCAAATAATGTTTTTTGGCTGAGATGGCCAGTCAATTTGAGAAAACATTAATTATTTTTTATATTACATAAAGATGTAATTTTGAGTTGTGATTACGCAATGACTTCATCATGCAAAATAATATGTTAATAAGAACCTATTTATTGTGCATCTGGATGTAATGTTGTAATCTAATATAATACACGGCGCCTCAGAGAGTAGAGACATGAAGGGCTTACGCTTGTCAGATACTACGTGATGACGTCACTGATATGCAAATTAGTGCGTGACATCATCTGGCAACATTTAGCTAGGCTTTAGCTACTTTTCATTGGAAATAGTTGGCAATACTGGCCTCAACACACCTGCATGGATGTTTCTAGAAAGCCTAGTAAAGCCACTGGACTTTTCGGCCAGTAGACTTCCATACATACACACACACGAATGTGTCAGAGCGGAAACACAAGCCCGTGAGACAACTTTCGAAGTTCACTGCATTGCAAAGTTCAAGCTTGGCGAGTCCTGACCTGACGTGACTGCGTGAGACCAATCGAAGACCAAAACATGACCATCTGGCAACATTTAGCTACTTTTCGGGCAGGCTTTAGCTACTTTTCATTGGAAATAGTTGGCAATACTGGCCTCAACACACCTGCATGGATGTTTCTAGAAAGCCTAGTAAAGCCACTGGACTTTTCGGCCTGTAGACTTCCATACATACACACACGAATGTGTCAGACCGGAAACACAAGCCCGTGAGACAACTTTCGAAGTTCGCTGCATTGCAAAGTTCAAGCTTGGTGAACCCTGACCTGACGTGACTGCGTGAGACCAATCAAAGACCGAAACATGAACTCTCTGGACAGAAATTAAAAATATGGACCAATCGCTCGCTTTTTTAATGTCTAATCATTTGTTTCACTTGTTTAATGCCGCCCTTCTTCGCAGAGCCGCACAACAGAACATGCTCAAACTCTAGTGTGACCGCGGAATAAAAGCTTGATTAGCTAGCCCAGGTGTGTCTGATTTGTGTTGGAACTAAACTTTGCAGGACACCGGCCCTCCAGGACTGAGTTTGTGCACCCCTGCTCTATACCATTGCCTGCACTGGTCGATGAACTGCAGGACCCGACCTGCGTGTGTATACCGCTCTTCAATGCAGGCTGTACATGTGTTAAATAAACAGCCCTCAGACAGAACAGGCAGGTTGTTGGAGAGTGAGAGAACAGAACGAGGATGGTAGACTCCAAAAATAAATAATTAAATAAATAAAATCTCATTTGACGACTTAGTTAAAATAAGCTGAAACAGTATAATTCTTGATTTTTTTGGGGAGGTTGGGGGGGACAAGTTAATTGTTTTAGGTTTAATCCACTAAAATTTGTAAAAACAAATGAGTGAACCTAATTCCTTCATGTTGTCCCAAAACTAGGCGAGGAGAGAGAGAGAGGTGAGGTAAGATGGCGAGTCGCGCACCAAGTGACCTGGTTTCGAAAAAGAACACAACCCCTGCAGTTTGGCATTATTTCGGGTTTCGACCGAATGAGAAGGGAGACGTGGTAAATACGAACTAGAGGGCTGCATTCCCACTGCTGTACTGTGGGAGCCGACCAGATTTCTTGCGGTGCGGGAATAAATTTCCGTATAAAGCGTGGGAGCGGATGGTAACTCTGGTGTAATTTGAACGGGAGCGGGCGGTCTAACAATATCGCTCCTGAGCGAGCGAGCAAGCATGCGCGCATCCATGTGGATGCTGTTTGTGTGTACGTGTGTGTGTGTGTGTGTGTGTGTGTGTGTATGTATGTGTGTGAATGAGAGAGCGTGATGCTGTGTGTCGCTTGTTTGGTGCTGTCTATGTGTGTGTGTGTGTGTGTGTGTGTGTGTGAATGAGAGAGAGCGTCCCGCGCAGATCTCTAATACGAACAAGACAAACAGGTGACCGCAAACCTAAGGTCGCATATACGGTATTCAGTTTCTGAATAGTTTAGACACAGGCCAACAGTTTGGTGACGCTGTCTGAGCCTTACATCATAATTTTTTTTATTATGCACGGTAATACTGTATACTGAGGTAAAATATGGAGGAGGTTTGACTGTATCAAAATTTGGACACTGCCCAAGCCTACCCAACACAAATTAATTGTTTGGATCCCAGCTTATCTTTTTAGAGCATAGAGCACAGTGAGAGCTCGCTGTCCTAAAAGGACAGTTAACTTGGGCTGGAAAATAGTCAGCTTAATGTTTTGAAACCCACGTCAGGAAAATCTGATGTATAGGAGTCTTTTTCACAAAACTTTGTTCAGAAGTGACAAGGGATATTTATAACTGTAATTTTCACAGTTGCATACAAGTCACGTCTCATATGGTTTTATACATATCACACTTCTTTTGGAATCATGGCAGAATATCCTGTGATGTCCACTTCGCAGGGCACTTAAAGACAAATGGAACAAGTCTCTGAAGTAGTAAGAAAAACATACAAAATATGCAGAGAGGTGGTACAAGAGAACCAGGTTTGAGAACCGCTGCCTTTAAGATTTCTCGTTCAGCAGTCACACGACTGTTACAGCGGGTTATAAGGTGGCACAAAGCAGCAACCAATTCCATAAATAACCTTGCATTTACTAACACAGGCTGTATTTGCAGTATTTATTAAGAATTAGGGTTTTCCTCCTGTAGAAAAATGCCATAAGAACAATGCTTAGTGGCTCACTGAATTACAACAGTGTTGTTACACTACAGAAGTAATGACAGATTTGTATTTGTACTCAAATTAATCGTTTTCAGTTAACCACTAGCATTTGTTGACATCTCGTGGACCAAATCTCTGTTTCCATCACAATGAGGAGTTTTTTTTAATTTTTATAATTTGGAACAACAGAGCGAGTCAGTGTTGCTATCTTGCACACCAAAAATATTATAAAATAAGGATAAAAAGAAGAAATACCTAAATATATACATTTTACAATGTTAAAACAATATGAGATGTTATAATGTTGTATAAAATGTTTTACTTTGTGCTCAATGTATCCTGAAATAAACGAGCTGGGGTAGCTTGTGTGAATGAAAGTTTCAGGATATTACCAAGCGGTCCGACAGGTTTCCTCCTGAACATCCCTTGACGTTCAGCCTCATCTATAGCCTCCATCAGTGCTGGTATGTGCTCTCCAAAACGACGAAGCCGGTTATTTCGACTGCTTTCCATGGCGGTCAGGTCACGCTGTTTAGAGTCGATCGCACGCTGCAGGTCCTGCCTTTCACGTCTACAGAATAAAGGAAAAATAAAAGAATTGGAAACAAAATTTAATGAATATTTAAGAACCAGCAAAGCCCAAATGTACAAGACAATACTGAAAAGCTTCCATTTGTACTTTTTGCATAATTTATTATGTGATTATTTAAAGATTTTCAAAATGAAGGAAATGATCATAATTTCAGTGGAAGAGAGAACATTTGTAGTGACTGTCTGTATATGGTCTGTATAAGTTAAACAGAACAAATGTTGGCTTTTAGCATTAATTCATATACAGACCCCCTAGTTTTGCTGAATCTAATGCAAAATCAACAAAAAGTCGCAAATTTTTGCGATCCTGCAAAATTCTTAATTTGAAACAAAACAATCGCAAAAAAATGTTACATCTTATAAAACATCCACCTCCAAACCATATAATCAAATTACATTTATTTCAGTTTGCAATTAATTGTTTTACGTGACTTCTGACCGAATTGAAGGACATTATTTGTGCTTTACATGTATGGCTGATATTATGATGTGCATAAAATTGATATGTGTTTTCGTTTAACTCTTTTCCTGCAGTTAACGAGAGAAAGCGTTTTACGACAATCTGTGTATTTTGGTAGGGGAAGCTCTAACGCATGTCCTGAATGAGGTACCTGAAGTCAGATGCTCCGGGGAGTAAAATCTGAGAAAAAAGATGGCGCATAAAAATAAGATTATACAATCTTCCTTTAGCTTAATCCCTACCGTTTTAGATCTTCTCAGATTGCACACCTAACATAGTAGGCTACCTAATATGGTAAATAAATATATATATATATATATATATATATATATATATATATATATATATATATATATATATATATATATATATATATATATATATATACATACAGTTGAAGTCAGAATTATTAGCTCCCCTTTAATTAATTTATTATTTTCTTTTATATTTCTTAAATGATTTTTAACAGGGCAAGGAAATTTTCACAGTATGTCTGATAATATTTTTTTCTTCTGGAGAAAGTCTTATTTGTTTAATTTCAACTAGAATAAAAGTAGTTTTAAATTTTTTTTTTAATCCATTTTAAGGTCAAAATTATTAGCTCCTTTCAGCGATATTTTTTCGATAGTCTACAGAACAAACCATTGTTGTACAATAACTTGCCTATTTGCCCTAACCTGCCTAGTTAACCTAATTAACCTAGTTAAGCCTTTAAATGTCACTTTAAGCTGTATAGAAGTGTCTTGACAAATATCTAGTCAAATATTATTTACTGTCATCATGGCAAAGATAAAATAAATCAGTTATTAGAAATGAGTTAATAAAACTTGTTTTAACACTGTTTGTGTTTTTAAGTAAAAAAAAAAAGGATTTTAGCTTGTTTTATATGTTTACATATTGACAATATGTTTTGCTTGTCTGAAAAATGCTTCTTGATTTAATGATTTTTTTGACATGTGGACTAAAAACAAGAAAAAATAAATCCCTATACTTCGTTGCTGGTTGGTTTGACTCATGGTTTATTTCAACAAAGACCTCTTTAAATCTCTATGGAAAGAAATAAACTGTAAAAAATATTTCCAGAACCAAGGCCACTAAAACAGTGGACCTGTGTTTGCACCCACCTCATTCTAGCCTGTCTTTCTTTAGCGCTTTCGCAGGCCTGTTTAAACTGATCGATCTGCTGCGCCAGAGTGGAGTCTCTGAAACTCAGTTCTTCCAGCTCAGCCTGAATGTGATTCATCTTCTCCACACGAGCCTGAGTGTCAGCCGAGTTCATCTGACTTATGCTGGACAGAGGAAAAAGGGATGGTTCATATTGAAGCAGCTGGAAGTGGTACGAGAATAATGTTGGGTAACACTGTTTACATTCGGCGCACAATTGAAGTACCTATGTTTGAGCTCTTTGATTCGCTTGTTGAGCTGATCTCTATCCTTCTCGAGATCTCTTAAGTTAGTCCTTTTCCTGTGAAGTCCAGCCTAAGACAAATAAAATAAAATAAATAAAATAAAAAATCAAAGAGAATTCTATTCTTTCAGTCAATCAGCACAGAGTTGTTAGTATATCCACCTTTTTCCACACTTAACTACTGCATTTACAAATTATGCAATGATGGCTTGCAATTCTGGTTTAGAATTTTTACATTGAAAAGAACTGAAAGCTATAATTTCAAATACTAACAGGGTTTGTCCCACCGCATAGATGATTTTTCGTTCCGCCACAGCCTTTTTAATCATTAATTGTGTTATGTGAGTGAAGCAGTATTTGTAAATAGATAAATTGTGATACCTTTGACATCATCGGTGATGTTTTGTGATGATGAGGTAGAATTTCTGTCTTCAAATATGATATATGCTTCTGTTTGTTGTGGTTCTTTTCTCTCCGCCTCTATCCGCTGTCTTTCCGACAGGTTTCATTATGAGCGTACAGCTGCGGTGAATCAGGCGTCGACAGGTGAAAGCTTGCCGACGTGGAAGTCAATTTAAACCGGACTGGAGAATCGTTCGGAGAATCTCCTCTCTCCCGGCTTGTTTTGTTTAGGCTTATTTGTAAATAAAACGATATCGGCGATATTGTTGAAATTTAACACTGAGTGTTGACTTATCGAAATCTATACGGAGAGACGTGATGAGGAGTGTGCCTTTTTGTTTTATTAAGTTTGCTCATGTTTTGTGGTTAGTAGGGAGTTAAGTGAATGTAATTTAATTTGTTTTATTTCACGTGCAGGTCAGAGAGTTTAAATCTTAGTTGTTGAGTTTTTTTGTTTGTTATTTTGGCTTTTCCTCCGCAAGATTTTTATGTCTCCCTTAAAGTTGAATGCTAAATAAATTAGGCTTTAAGTTATTTCTTTAGTCAATTGTCTTTGTTGTTGTTTTCCATTTTGAACGGGAGATAAGACTCTAGGCTCCTCCTTAATTTAGAGGTGTCCTATTTCATTTATTTCAATTTTATTTATTGTTACGGCTCTGGCTTGCTTTGTGGAGCCATGCAAAGTTAGATAACGTAACACCATCCCAGCAAGGATCGACGCTTTTCCTTTTTCTCATTACTTTATTAACATGATTAATTGAATCAGTAGTTCATCTTTGAAATAATTTTGACTAATAAATGAAAGTGAAACATGACCTAATTTAGAAATGTTCAGTTGAAGTGTCTTTGTCTTTCATAACTCTATTTTCAGGAGTCACCAAACCAGGTCATAGGTCATGGAGACTTCTTGAGTGGAACTGCAGGGTCTGATGATTGGAAACAACTGCTCCTATTGTTATTTGCTATGTGTTAAATATGTTTAAAGTGATTTTGCTATTTTTCATGTGTTAATTCTGTTTAATGTGATTTCCTTTTTGTGCAAAATAGATTTTGTGTAGTAAGAAACTCCCAGTTGCATATAGATTGTACCAGTTTTTAACCAGTTTTGAGAAGACGGCTGAGAATACGCTCAGCCTTAATTAAGAAACAGATTGTACTTTGATTGTGTGTGTGTTCTTTTCATTTTTGGATCATTTCACAGATCTGGGGTCAGCTCTGAAGTAGCAGTCTGACATTTGTATGCTTGAGATATTGTACACATGCACATGGAAAAATTAAGTCTATCTGTGTTTTCACCAATCAGGTTTAAAGGCCTATATGTATGATGCAGTTAATGATGTTATGTGAGGGTACAATTGCTGTTGTTTTAAGATTGTAAGCAGAGCAGCCTAGAAACTCTTTGCGAGTGTTGAAGCTGGCTTCTGCTGATGAAACTGCAAACTATCTTCATTAAACTTTATATTTAATTGAATATTACTCCGGCTCTTCTTCATCTGACAGACTGTTAATTTTTGGGTTCAAACTGTATGATTCCCATACAGTAAAAAAAAAAAGTTGTAATTAGGGGTATGCGGTAGGATCATTTTTGATTGTGGACGATTTAAATGTCTTTATGATCTTCTTTTTGAAGGAATATTGTAGTATTGTGCTCATTGCAATACTGGAGCCTCCGTCTCAATATAGCTGTTGTACAACACGCCAAAAATTCACATACAATTTCAACTTCGTCATAAAGTTACAGTCATAGCACTTATTCAAATTGATAAAAGTATGTTAGTTTCACTTTTTTATCCCTTGTCGGTTAAACATTAACACCTTTTTCCACAGAGTGCACACATCTGAAGAAAGCATTATGTGTATGCCACTACAAACCCGTCACAAGATTATGTTATCTTTAAAGTCTGATGTAGTAAACAATGAAATTGCAGTAGTAAACAACAGCCTTACATTTCTCTAAATTGATTCATCAGCTTTTACTACTATTTAGAAAACCCTTTTCAAACATTCATATGAGGTGATGAAGTAATACATAGCTGAGAAGCTACGCAAACCGCTGTCAACATCACAGAACAATTATGATACATTTCATTATTGCCTGACTCAATTGTCTTTGATAATGAACGCAATTTTGCACAGGTAGTGAGTAAACAATGACTCTGTGTAGCAAATGTTGCTCCACCTAAAAGCAAATGATTACAGAACTGGCTTTACTGACAAAATGCGCTTCACCGAAGTTACTCTATAATTCAAGTTTAGTTTGAATTACA
The DNA here is from genome assembly GCF_903798145.1 of Danio aesculapii. NCBI lineage: Eukaryota > Metazoa > Chordata > Actinopteri > Cypriniformes > Danionidae > Danio > Danio aesculapii. The sequence continues at coordinate 9,979,596 of NC_079436.1, read as the reverse complement.
ACTGCAAGATGCTACAGGATTGGCCAGCCCAGTCACCAGATATGAAAATTATTGAGCATGTCTGGGGTAAGATTGAGGAGAAGACATTGAAGATGAATCAAAAGAATCTTGATGAACTCTTGATAAATTGCAGAGATGTATGGATGCAGTCAGCAAAGTCAGATCTTACTGTCCTATTTAAATAATTCAAAATCAAGACATGATCATATTTTATTTTCGTAAAATAAGCGTAATCCAGAGGCCCTTGCTTTTGCCAAGTTGTAGCAACTACAACATGAGCCAAAACAATGCAATTCTGGAGAATTCTTTGGAACAGCTTATTGTTTTATGTTCAATCCACTTAAATTTGTGAAAGAAATTAAGGTAACCTAATCGGTTTATTCTAAAACAAAATGAAGGAATTGTATTTGTGCAACAGTGAACCCAGCATTTTTTAGAGTGTAGAAAAAGGTGTATAAAGTTTCCAACTCTCATCATGCAGTGCGTGTGCGTGTGTGTGTGTGTGTGTACCTCCTCTGTTTTGAGCTCTCGGTTGCGCTCCTGAACTCGGTTCTTCAGTTCCGAACACTTTGGCTGCAGCTGCTCCATGCGCTCTGTTACACTTTCCAGCTGATCCTGCAACTGCTTGGATATCTTGTTGGCCTCATCAACTTTCCCCTACAAACAAACAACACCCAAAAAATGGACAAACTGCACATTACCAGGGTATATACAGGAATCAGAGGGTAAAATTCAATACCTTTTAAGACCCTTTTAAAGACTCTTTCGATACATTTTGAGACCTCATCGCCACTTTAGGTTTAACCAAGTAACACTGGCGACATTTTAAATATATTCACTAAATACTGATTGTAAGAAACTAATCCAAAACTAAAACATCATTTGTATATTTTGTAAAACTGTTAATCCAAAAGGTTTCGCCTATAGAACAGCAGAAATATCGGTGCTGCCTTGGTTACTTCAGTAAACAAAGCAGTGTGACATCAAATACAGCAGGATTTTATAAATTTTATAAACTACACAGCATCCCAAAATTTCAAACTTTGGCATACAACTATAATTATACAACTGTATAATCAAAAATGCTGCAAAATTGAATATATTGTAACAGCATTTAAGACTTTTTAAGGGCCATACATTGCTCGAAATTGATTTATCAACTTTTAATACTGTTTAAGAGCCCGCGGACACCCTGATTACTGTGACTCAAACGTAATTAGAGTTTCATTAAGCACTTTCTTCATGATGAAATTAACTAGCCTGTAATGGTTTGTAATGGTCAGAATGGTTGCTCAAAGATTGCTAAAAGACAGCAATCAGAATATCAATAAGGCAACTAGCATCCTACAACTTCTGCAATGTGGAAAACACAGATGGAATCAGTCATATCAACAGAATTATTTGGGAATGAGAGTGAAAAAGGTATACTCTAAAGTTAAACTAATTTCCATTAATTAGCTGTTTTACATATTGGTTAACATTTAAATAACATTGAGACAACAAAACAGATAAATGTGTACGTTTTGTTTTTGCTATATATAAGTTTCTTAGCGTGCAAAATTATGTCTGTGTTATTATTTTGTCAATCATAAAGGGATAGTTCACTCAAAAATGTTAATTCTGTTACCATTTACTCGACCTTCACTTGTCACGAATCAGGCTGAGTTTTTTTTCCTTCTGTTAAACACTAAATAAGCTATTTTGAAGAATGTTGGAAACATGTAACCACTGACTTCCATAGTATTTGTTTTTCCTACTATGGCAGTCAATGGTTTCCAACATTCTTCAAAATATCTTTTGTGCTAAACAGAACCAAAAAAAAAAAAAAACTCAAACTGGTTTGGAACAAGTAAAGGGTGAGTAAATATTGACAGAACTTTCATGTCTGGGGGAACTGTCCCTTTAATGAATTAGACTTAAAAGCCACATAAATAAGAATCTGTAGTATGGATAAATGCTTGCTATAATTATAAATAAGCCGAAAATTGTTTTATACCAAAGTACTGTTCAATTCTGATCCAACAACAGCTCTGTTTTTTAATCATTACAAAATAAACATGGAACTTATGAGCCAAAAAAAAAAACTATTAGAGAGAGAAAAAAAGAGAGAAAGACAATACATAATTGTAATTATGACAAACATTAGAAAATAGATAGTGAAAATTTCAGCAGGAAAAGTAATCCTAGACATAATATTTAGTTACTAATTTGTATAAAATCTAAACAATAAATCTAGTAAAATGTTAAATATTGAATATCGAATTGGTGCATCACTATTGTAAACGTCAAGGGAGAGTTCACGCCAAAGCAAAATTGCACTTATTATTGACTCCCTCTCAAGTGGTTCCAATCCTTTATGATTTCTTTTTTTTCTTCTACAGAACACCAAAAAAGATAATTTGAAGAATGTTGGAAACATGTAACCATTGACTTTCATTGTTGGAAAAATGAAAACTATGTAAGTCAATGGTTACAAGTTTCCAACATTCTTCAAATTATCTTCTTTTGTGTTCATCAGAAGAGAGAAAGTCAACCAGGTTTGTGACAAATAAAGAGTGAGTAAATGATAACCGAATTTTCAGTCACCTTCCACTCTTCCACCTTCTGGTCATATTTGACGGTGGATCTCTCTTCAGCTGTGATGCGTTCTTTCATGGGCTTCATCTCCTGCTCCATCTCTGCCACCTGATAAATACAGGTTAGTATTAGGCGAAATCAAAACCAATTCATGATCTTTAATATTTCCTTTTATGACAGACAAAATTATATATGGAAACCACATAGCATTTTTAGACTAAATCATTAAAAAGGTCATTGCCATTATTTAATTATTGTGATTGACAATAGACAATAAGCAAAGGGACTTTTAAATTTTCAGCCAGCCAGCTCAAAAGCGCTTCTGGTGAACTGTCATGTTGTTATAAAATCGCCTCATTTAAGATCTGATTTCATTAAAATCAGTGATCTTTCACTGCCTGATTGAGATGCAATATAAAGTAGGTCTCAGACCAGACAAAAAGCACTGAATTCGATAACATTGTTTCACAATGTCTTTAAAATATGGACATCATGGTTTCATCAAGGCAAATTTAAGACTTTTTAAGACCCTTTTAAGACCATTAAGAATGAAATTTTAGACTTATACAGGATAAAACACTAAGCATTTATTTCTATTGGCCTGGTTTTATCATGAGGAATCGTGCAATTGTTTTTAGTTTTCATTCCCTGATTAGAAAATTTAATTTGGGGATTCTGCTGTAAAATTGTCTAACTGCTCTTGTAAAAACTATCTTCACAATAAAAAAATGAGTGAGTGCACATTCTGTGCTTCTGAATGGCTGTATTTAAATTTCTGTCATCTTTTGACTGGTGCAAAAAACCAAATTACGTATCACTGCAAATCTCGTCACGTAGCTTGCTAAAGACTTTACAAATATACGTTGCACAATATAAATAAAACTGATTTTAATACGAATTTCGGCAAATAAACACTCTTAATGCATTTATGCCTTTATTAAGGTTTTTATAGTAATGTTTATATTCACCGTTTCATTTAGGGAAACTCCTGAGATAAATAAGTTCTATCTCTGAACTTTAATAATAAACCTATATGAAATGCTGCGCCTAACACCTCCAGTCGCAATGACTTCTGGGACTTCTAGAGCAAGTTCGGTGCTCAAGTCTGCATCCATGCGTCCTCGAAATCAAGAACACATCCGGGAAGTTTCACGCGTCCTCCGTTACTGAGTATTGGAACTGAACTTTGGCAGCTGATGATGACATTACACGAGGACGCAAGATCGCTGAAGAACGCATATTGAGAAAAAGCTGGGCTTACAATGTAACCTGCAAGATCGCTGAAGAACGCTTATTGAGAAAAATCCGAGGCTACAATGTTACCTGCTCACCTAAAGTTTACGTTCATAATATTTATATTATTTGCTAATCAATAACCTCATGTGGAACTCTGAATCTGCTTCTCATTTCGAAGTCTGCTACTGTCCACCGGTGGTTGCATTAAAGTCATGGATGCATGCTTCGAGAGCCATTCTGAATGGATGAATGAAATACGCAATTTTCCAACAAGGCAATCCGGGATGCTGAAATATAACTGGCTGGAGTGGCATTGTGCGAGTTAAATGACCAAAACAAAGACAGACATTTTGGCACGTAGCGCACATTTCTTTTTTTGGAATTATTTTTAGGGGCTTTTCACCTTTATTATGATAGGACAGTAGAGATTTCAGACAGGAAAGCGTTGGGAGCAGAGAGAGGGGAAGGATCAGGAAAATACCTCGACCCGGGAATCGAACTCGAGTCGCCTTGAGCACGTCAGTGCCATATGTCGGCACACAATACCACTAGGTTATAAGCGCCGACCGTAACACACATTTTCAAAGCAGAATAACTGACTTGAGCATTGTTTATCAGATAAACAAGTATGTTCATGTGTCATGTTTCTTAAATATCAGGAAACATATTATGGTATGTTTATGCTTTAGAAGAGTCAAAACTTACATATAGCATCTTTAACTGATTATATTTTAATTAAATTGCATTACTAGTGCTGTAAAAGGAACCATATGAAATGAAAAATAGTCACATCAACCTTTCACCGGAAGTTTATCGCTGACTGAAAAACCCAGTGCATAAAGCCTATTGTTGAGGCAGTGTGAACATGACTTTTTCACAACATTCTAAGATGTTTGTTGGCATTTGTCTATAAGGTGTGAATTAATCTATAGAGAATCAGTCCACACTAATGGGACTGTACAGTATCTTTGTTGCTGTCACTTGCAGCTTCAAAGAAATGCAAATATCTGAATTATTGAATTGATGAGATGTGATTTCCTGACCAGAGCCCAGGCCATCTGATTCTTCAGCTCGTTCAACTTCTGCTGCATTTCATCCAGAGAAGCCAGACTTTTATAGCGCTCTTCTTTGTCACGGAACTTCTGCTTCAGTTCCAGCAGAGTCTGTGAGAAGAAAGGGTGTGCCAAAAAATAAAAGAAATATGTAGTCGTCTGGAAGAACAACTAGATTAGCAATCCAATCAGATATATTTTCCAAAGCCGATGCATCCAAGACATATCTTCAGTTCAGACACATAGCGTGATTATTTCAGCACTCACCTCCCTGTGTTTCTCCACTGTATTCTGGGTCAGGGTCTTGGTCTTCATGATGTAGCTGTAATCCTCTTTCATTTGATCCAGTTGAGTGGCTTTCATAAAAAACTGAGAAAAGGAGCCAAGCACATTGTGAGTTTGAGTCGATCTTAAAGAGCTCTATTATGCTTTTTTTGCATATAAGCTTTCATCTAGTGCACATACTTAAGCACCGTAAACTTAAAAATTGGACTTTTGCCTGGCGCCGCATTGTGCACCTCCGCTGACATCGCGTGCACCTTGCGAAACGAACGAGGCTTTTATACTTGCCGTATTCGCCATTGTGATATTCTTTAAAACGACAGGGGGCAGTCAAAAGAAACCCACCGTAAAGTCAGACGGAGAAACAGAGAAGTATAAAGTTTCCGGAATTACGTCAAATCATTAATATCATTCAAGATTTTTAAACTAATAAATTATATTAATGACCATTCAAGATTTTTTTAAATGAAACTTTGATGCATCACTTGGTTTTGTTCATATCTCGGACAGTTTTACCTATTAAAGTTTATTAAAATACTAATAACAACAGAACATGGGTTGCTCTACAAATATTTTTTAGTATGGCAAAAATAAAAGCAAAAAAAAAGTACACTTACTAAAAAATACAGATGTTTTAGCCCACCCCACAATTCACATTATTGTCTGGCTAGTTTCTGACCTCTTCTTATGCTAAAAAGGCAATAATGGTTCAACATTCATGACCATTATCACCCATAAAGCCTAGAAAAACTGCATCAGTATATTGTAAACTGACAGGTTAAAATATTCTTTTCCAATAATCAATGAAAGAATTTGTTCCTTCATTATAGTTTTGTAACTATTAAACTGTTTTAAAATTTCAAAATTGTAAAATATAAATCAGTCTAAAACCTATGACAGGTGGAAAAACATATTTCTGTAATTCTGTACCTGAGTCTCCACTTTTTCCATGGCCTCTTTTGGCTTTAACAAACTAATCCCTCAGGTTTTTCCAAACTTTTTAACAAAAACTTTCCTCTTTTCCCATGGCTGTTGCAATTTCTAGTCAAGAATTATTGATCATCTGGTTATCTCTATGATCACAAATCATAAAGATGTCTGTACAGGCATATTGATTTAGACAAAATCTATTTAAAGTGTTTCATACTCAACTCAAACGAAACGTGGCACCGCGCAAACTGTTCGCTGGAGTCTCAAAAAAAAAAGAAAAAGAAAATTTAAAGAAAAAAATCACGCTCCGCCAGCCAAAATCATGTCGCGCGCACCCAAAGCGAACCTCCACAAACACAGCGATGACATCACATTCGCCATGCACACTGAGTTCAAAAACAGAAAGCTGATTGGCTATTGCATGTTGGTCTCATTTGTAGTTGTAATCCCGCAAATTACATTTGGACTGACTTTACTAAAATAAAGAACTACAACACCACGAAAAACCAAGCAATAACAACAAAAAAGAATTTAAATGAGCATTAGATGTAGCGTTTCATGGACATCGTAAAATTATGACCTGTGCAAAAATATTTAAGACCTAAAACAGCGAATTTAAGATATTTTAAGGCCTAAAATTTCGCTTTTTAAATTTGAGACTTTAAGACGTTTTAAGACCCCGCGGAAACCCTGTGTACAGTTGAAGTAAAATTTATTACAGTGTTATACAATTCATGACGTATTCATAATGGCTTCATAACTCTCATGTTTATGACAGGTTTATGACAAGTTTTGTATTTTTGGTAATGTCAAGTTGTCATGACAAAGACAAAAACAGGTTGAGATGTATCTGTTTATGTCAAGTTGTCATAACAAACAATGTCACCTCTGCATTTATAATGTCATGACTGAGCGAATGACACTTCAAAAAACAGTTGTCATAAGCATGCATAAAATCTCATTCACATTTATGATGTCTCATGTCATGATAATAAAAGTTTAACGACATTCTTATAAACACCCCTTCAACTTAAGTGTTACCAAAACGGGTGTATGCAATGTATATTAAGGTAAAATTAACGTGTTTTTTGGCCTTTAGCGGTAAACCCAAATTCAACAACATACGATCAAGTCTCACTTTGTATTTGTCTCCCTCTCCTTTGGAGTGCAGGAAGTGTTTGCTCATTTCCTGCGTGAGGATGGAGACCGGATTATCCACCTGAAGATGGAAGCAAAACACATTATTTCAAGAGTTTTATTAGCAAATGTTTTGAGAACGGAGACGATTTTTAGCCATACCTGAATGTTAAAATGATCCAGAATGTACACCAGCTCCTCCTTTTTTGATGACACCAATTGCCCTAATTGTAAAAAAGACACAGGCTAATTTAACTGTCAGGGTTTCCTTTTTTGTGCCAAATCATATCACATGGTAAAAGCTAATCAAATTAAAGTCAAAATTATTAGGCCCCCTGTTTTTTTTCTTTTTCAAATATTTCCCAAATGATATTTAAAAGAGAAAGAATTTTTTCACAGTATTTCCAATAAAAAATTTCTTCTGGAGAAAGTCTTATTTGTTTTATTTCTGCGAGAATAAAAGCAGTTTTTAATTAAAAAAAAAAAAACATTTTAAGGTCAATATTATTAGCCCCCTTAAGCAATATTTTTTTTTCGATTGTCCAATTTCACTCGCGCCCCTGACGATGTGGTTGAGTCAATCATTGAGTATGTTTACATGGGCAACAATACTTTAATATGATTTTAATATGATTAAGACCATACTCTGATTAAGAGTCTACCATGTAAACAGCGATTTTTGATGACCTTAATCCGATTAAAGTCATAACTGAACTAAACAGAAATGGAATTAGGACATGGAGTATGCATAAATTAGTGGGATTATTGAAGTAAACATCGAAATCAAACTATTACCGTCATGTAGGACTTTTCACCATATTTTGTGACAAGATCCACACACACGGCTGTCAGTAAAGGACCGCACACGCACGCACGCGCACGCACACGCACGCACGCACGCACATACACACACACACACACACACACACACACACACACACACACCACGAAATGCGGAAGATTTTTTCTTTCCATTCAACGTGCTGTATTAATAAAAACAACACTCTTCCACCAGTCCTTCATATTCGCGTCTAATACCTCGGTTTGTCACGGGGGCATGAATGAAATGTTCATGAGTGTAAGTTAAACTGCCGAACTGCAGTTAAAGTTGAGAAATTAAAGATAAAACACCCATAATTACAAGAGACTCAGACGTGAACAGCCTGGTGACGCAACATTCAAAAAGCCCTTCATGTAATTATATTATTATCTTATTCAGATTAAAGCAAATAACTATTACTGATGTCCATGTAAACATTGTCAGTAGTCTTCAAAGTAAGTGAAAGATCCAAAAGGGCATCCTGCCGATTTGATTCAGAAGGGCACTTTTTTGTCAGACGACTCCCTGGTTTGACTTTCATTCACCGTCATTCACTTTAAAAAGTACCCGGTCCATTTTATTTGTATATATTTTACTGGTACGCATTAACTCTACAGGTGCCTGATAGTTAGCTGTGGAGCTAACGTTAATCATATTATTCCCTCTAGTGAACGCTAAAAATTGTCATCATAATTTACTCGAGTGCACGTCTCAATGTCTCGCTCCCCTCTTAATGGGTGCTGGCGCCCCACAGTTTGAAAATCCCTGGTCTACAGAACAAAGCATCGTTATACATTAACTTGCCTTTTTACCTTAACTAGCCTAATTAACCTAGATAAGCCTTTAAATGTCACTTACGTAAAATATGCACTTTCATCATGGCAAAGATAAAATAAATCAGTTATTAGAAATAAGTTATTAAAACTATTACGTTTAGACATGTGTTGAAAAAAATCTTTCAGTTAAACAGAAATTGGGGGGAAAATATACGGTGGGGCTAATAATTCAGGAGGACTAATAACTATAGATTGCGTGACTTCATGATTCATGAAAGAAAACTATTTATGGCAAACAAATTGGAATCAGACTAACAAACACAGGTTAACTAAAGAGTATAAACACCACAGTGTGTTTTCTGCAGTGAATTACTGGCCCTGAAAACATGGTACGACTGACAACTTTGCTATTTGGTATCCAATCTAAAGCAAAAACCAGTGGAGAAGCATATGTTGTGCATATGCGAATGCCTGACGCGACAGCCTGTCGATTACACATCAGGAAAGAATTAGATTCTGGCTTTAATTACAAGCACTTCAGCAAATCTTCACTTGCCTTTTCTGTCCCGACAGCACAGACAAGAACATTATTTTGGAACGTCAAAGCGACATTTTTGAGGAGCTATAAAACTGTACATTTGAAAAGTTCAGGTCCTCTCTTATGAGGCAAAGAGGTCAGGCTCTTGCAAATGTGTATTTTACATGCAAAATGAGCAATTGCTCTTTATTGGAAAAATATCACTGAGCAAAAAAATGAAAAATGGATCAAATACTATACACTCACTGGCCCCTTTTGCCTTCAGACCTGCCTTAATCCTTCGTGGCATAGATTCAATAAGATACTAGAAATATTCCAGATAGATTTTAGTCCATATTGACATGATAGCATCATGCAGTTGCTGCAGATTTGTCGGCTGCACATCCATGATGTGAATCTCCTGTTCCAGCACATCCTAAAGGTGCTCTATTAGATTGAGTTCTGGTGACTGTGGAGGCCATTTGAGTACAGTGAGTCTGAGAGGATTCGTGCTTTATGACATGGTGTGTTATCCTGCTCAATTGGTACTAATTGGCCCTATGTGTTCCAAGAAAATATCCCCCACACCATTACACCACCACCAGCCTGAACTGTTGATACAAGGCAGGATGGATCCATGCTTTCATGTTGTTGACGCCAAATTCTGACCCTACCATCTGATTGTCGCGAAATTGAGACTCATCAGACCAGGCAACATTTCTTCAAACTTCTGTTGTCCAATTTTGGCCAGTCTGTATGAATTGTAGCCTCAGTTTCCTGTTCTTAGCTGAAAGGAGTGACACTCGGTGTGGTCTTCTGCTGCTGTAGCCCATACGCCTCAAGGCTGGATGTGTTGTGCATTCAGAGATGCTCTTCTTCATACCTCAGTTGTAACGAGTGGTTATTTGAGTTACTGTTGCCTTTCTATCAGCTGTAACCAGTCTGGCCATTCTCCTCTGACCTCTGGCATCAACAAGGCATTTGCCTATCATCAATGGATATTTTCTCTTTTTCTGACTATTTGTTGTGAGCCCTAGAGATGGTTGTGCATAAAAATCCCAGCAGATCAGTAGTTTCTGAAATACTCAGACCACCCCGTCTGGCGCCAACAACCATGCCACGTTCAATTAAAAAAAGTTTTTTTTTCTGTTAAACTTATCAAGTGAGTTTAAAGCATTCAGGTAAAAGAACCAATAACATTTGCAGCTAATAAACCTGCCAAAAATTTTAATTAGATTTTTTAATATTTGTGTGCATCTGACATTAAGTCTTACCAGAAAAAGTAGCACATAAAGTACTCTTTTTCTCATTTGTATATTTTCCCCCTAAAAATCTTGTTTAGATTAAACTTTACCTAGTTTATGATCACTTAAGCAGATGCATTCCATTATAAAATCACCCCAACTGTTTTGAAATAATTCAATTTTCAATCCAACTGGTGAAATATATTTCATATAGCAAATTATATTGCAGAAAGATATTGCAATGTGATTTTTTCCAATATCATGCAGTCTTAATTTTCTTACTACTAATATATTATTACATATTCAAAATTTTATTTTACAGGGTATATGCAGGAATCCTAAAGGTCATTTCAATAGCTTTTTAAAGATCTTCTCTGAATATTTTAAGACCTCATCGCCACCAAGTTCTAATCAGTATCAAACCTTTAACTTAATGAGCAGTTGTTAATAAACAGTTGTAGTTAAACAAATCAATGGATCATAACTATGCAACAGAACTCAGATAAGCTCGGAAGAAACTAAGCTTGAAAGAATTAATTACGCCTTTCTCCAACCAAGAGTACGCAAACTTACACTTTCTCATTTTGCCATCCGTTTCGCTCTATTGTTTCGCTACATGTTGAAAGAGTCAAATCACCTTCCCATGTTTGTCGCAAATTACGTGACATCACCTGGACGGAGGAGCTTGGCTGGACGTGCCCCAGCCAAAAACAATTACGTGGTTCGAGCACTGCTGTTAACATTAGGAAGAACATAAATATATTTATGCTTTTTTGGAGTCAAACACATTGGACAATGCTTGAACAAAATTTAAGACCTCGTAAAAACGTGATTAGGCCTTTTTTAATGCCTTTTAAGGGCCTTCATTTTCTCATATTTCATTTCTCGATTTTTTTACTTTTTAAGACTTCGCGGACAGCCTGTTTTAATGTTTTTTTTTACTTTTGTTTGGGGATGGGTTGTTGGGAGGGATATTGGGATGTAAAATATTTATATACACATCAATATAGAGTTGAAGTCAGAATTATTAGCGTCCTGGTTACAGGTTTCTAGCTTTTTTCAAATAAAAATCTCCTTTGGGTTCAACAGAAAAAGGGAACTCATAAAGGTTTGAAACCTCATGAGGGTGAGTAAATAGTGAGAAAATGTTAAATTTTGGGTCAACTAGCACTTTAAGCTACCCAAAGATGAAATGTTAGTGTAATTGTAATCATACCGGTATGACTTTTAAGTTTGTACGTTCGGATTCCCTCACTGGAAATTCGAAGGTCGACTACGATGGACTGACCAAACTTTTCCGGTTTGTACGCATCATTACCCCTGTTTCTCAGCGTGATGGACACATCTGCAGAGCTGATTATTAAACACACACAAAAAAAATTAAACAGTGTGAGAGACTAAATACAGACTGTGGTTACATGCAGAGAAAAACAGGATGGGTGTGTTTGTACCTCTCTCCTTCCTTAACAAATCCTTTGAGAGAGGAGCCTCGGTTGGTGGTGAGAGCTTTACCGCCCAGGGCTACAATCAGAGCTGTCAGCACGGCACTTTTTCCACCTAACACACAAATACACACCAACCAATTATACACAAAATTCATAAGAAATAATTTGTGGTCATTGATGCCAGCTTCTACAAAACACATAATAGCTTGTTTTCGTATCACTACCTGACTAAAGTCTTGTCGCCTATCCAAGTTTTAGGAACAACGAATAATAACTTGACTTCTAGTTAATCATTTGGTATCAGAAGTGGCTTATATGAAAGGCAAAGGTCTCTATATTATGCTTTTTTTTACCCCAAAAAAATATGATCATCTCTTGATTTTGAATTATTTAATTAGGACAGTAAATTCTGACTTTGCTTAGGCAAAAGTCTTGTCACTTAACATAAATAATGTCCAGTGTAGAATATAAAGTTGCAGCGAAAAATAATTAATATTGTGTCTGACTCCCATGAGCTTGGAGGACTGCATCCATACATCTCTGCAATGACTCAAATCACTTATTAATAAAGTCATCTGGAATGCCAGAGAAAGCATTCTTGCTGGACTCCCAGAGTTCATCAAGATTCTTTGGATTCATCTTCAATGCCTCCTCCATCTTACCCCAGACATATAATAATGTTCATATCTGGTGACTGGGCTGGCCAATCCTGGAGCACCTTGACCTTCTTTGCTTTCAGGAACTTTGATGTTGATTATCTTCTTCTACTTTTCCAAATCATCAACTAGAAGTCAAGTTATTATTTGATGCTCTTACAACTGGGATTGACGACAAGACTTTTGTTAGGTAGTGTAGACAGCAATTGACCCCATTTAACCATTGTGTACTGTGCAAATTGACTACCCTTTCGTTATGTTCGTGGTTGTTTTTGCCGTATTAATGACCATTATAATGACATTTTTTTGATTGCAAAGCCATGACAGCATATAATCATGCATTCTTGACTGTTGGTGGTTTTCCTTGTTGGGAAGAGGTAAAATGTGCAAATTGTACTGTTAATCATCAGTTGGCAGCATTAACCATTTAGACCAGAGGTCTCAAACTTCCAGCCCGCGGGCCATTTAAGGCCCCCTCCTCCTCCCTCCTCCTCTACTCTTCCTCCCCTCTCTTTTCCTCTCGGCTGTATGCATTCCTTTACGGCTGTACCTGTGCATTGTCGTGGGACCCGACTAAATTTCATGCGGCACGGGAATAAATTTCCTAATAAAAGTGCGGGAGCGGTCGGTAACTTTTACTTTTAATTATAACAGGAGTGGGTGGTCTTACAATATCGCTCCCCAGCGAGCGAGCAAGCAAGCGCACGTGGCGTGTGTGTGTGCACGTGTTTGGTGCTGTGTGTCCATGTGTGTGTGTGTTTATACAAACAGCTTGTTATAGCCACCCCCCAAAATACAACACTGTATATGGAAAGCATCGTCAATGCACCGTGATGCACTGAAATATCAAACTGAACCGAATCGATGGCATGATAATCGTAACCGAACCGAACCGTGAGACCAGTATAGGTTCACACCTCTAGCTTTGATACTCTGGGGAAGAATGTCTTGAGTGCATCAATTACATCAGGTTTCCACTTTTTTTCTTGTGCTAGAATGTTAAAATGGCCCTGATTTGAATTGTCACTGATATGGCCCCCCCACCAATTTGAGTTTGAAACCCCTAGTCCTTTGCAAATCGTTTCTGACTTTTATATGCAGTTCTGTGGAGAAAAACAGAAGATTATAGTGTGTGTGCATAAATACACTTACAATGTTTACTATGTTCTGAGGGGCTTATACTGATTTTCTCAGACATTTCAAGATAAGTGCACAAAGGTCTCACACTCACTGCACACACACACTATATTCCATATAGAAGGCAGAAATTAAGCTAAAGATCAACACTTAAAATTTTAAATCTTTAAATCTTTTCCAAATGGGGAAAACCAGCGACCATCAAGACGGCATGATTATATGGTGTCATGGCTTTGCAATCAAAAAAGTCATTATAATGGAAGTCAATAGGGCAAACGCAGCCACCAACATAATGAAAGGGTAGTCAATTTGCCCCGAGTGAATTGTTGAATTAAAAAAAAATTTAAATTCTAAGCATTTTCCCAAAATACGTCTCAAAATAAGATTTGTCACTAAAAATCATTCCATTTGCTGAAACACAGAGAAAGTTGTGGCCAAAGTAAATCTCAAAATCACCCCAGAGTGGATGGAAACATCCCCAACAGCACACAAGGGTTAAAAATCTGTGTGTGCTGTGTTCAGTAATAACAATTGCTGTTTTATGTAGCAGTAGTTTTCCTCAAAGTCTTCCTGTTACCAGACCTTATAGCATTCATACGTTTTCAGCATATTCAAAACATGTTACCTCTAATAATTTATGCCAGAAATGTTTCTATGAGCCGTAGTGTTTATTAACTAAGGGTCTGTGGCCCTCTTGTGGTCCATGCTGTACTTTTGTCGCGGTCTTTTTTTTATTTAGAAGATATTTAAATAACAGTAAGTACATGATGTGTGAAATATACAGTACAATCTGCTAGTTTTAAACATACAGAATAATAATGAAATACAGTTATGTAAACAACCATAATATTATCCTTGTACCAACCCAAATCGACCCCACAAACAAAAAATAAGAAAACAATTATGGTAAGTTCTTAAAGCTGTACATGCCTGAGCCTGAATATGATTAAGATGAACCAATGCAACCACAATTGCTGCTGCTAGGGCTGCTCGATTTTAGGAAAAATCATAGTCACGATTATTTTGGTCATAATTGTAATCACGATTATTCAAAACGATTATCAGTTGAAGTCAACATTACTAGCCCTCCTGTGAATTTTTTTTTAAATAAATATTTCCCAAATTATGATCCCAATTTTTCCCAGTATTTCCTATAATATTATTTTTCCTGGAGAAAATCATATTTGCTTTATTTTGGCTAGAATAAAAGCTGATTTAAATATTTTAAACCTATTTTAAGATCAATATTATTAGCTCCCTTAAGAAATACATTTTTTGATTGTCCTAATTAGCCTTTGTATGTCACTTTAAGCTGAATTCTATTATCTTGAAAAAGATCTAGTAAAACTTTATGTACCGTCATCATAGCAAAGATTAAATAAATCAATTATTAGAAATGAGTTATTAAAACTATTATGTTTAGAAATGTGTAAATAATTCTAACTTCAACTGTACACAGGCAAAATTCAGGTCCCTTACTTACTTCCATTATTTCCTACAACAAAGTTGACGTTTGGACCAAATGCGAAGGGCCCAAGCAACGAATGGCACATGAAGTTTCTCAGAGAGATGCTCTCGATAATGCCCACCTCACCAGTCACCTGAAAACACAGACACAAAGATGTGCAAAAATCATTTTAAAACAACAATAAACATCTGTGATTTCTTTACAGCACAACAAACTTAGCTGGCAAGACATTTGTTCTGTGTCAAGTATGTCTTACACTCTGTGATTGGCTTAATCCATCTCCGGAGCCGAAGTAGCCTGTTTCCTCATCCTCCTCAGTCTCAGGCTGTGATAACCGGCTTCTCTTATCAGGCGTAAGCCGTGAATTACTGCTCTTCCTCTTCGCCATCTCCTACACACATCAAGCATTCATCATTTACAATCAACTCATGATTACATACTAAAATACTTGCCATTACACTAACGAGACTATTTTTACGAGTCTTTTTGAAAAGTCTGCTTTCAGTTTTCCCTTAAAAATGCTAGTGTTTGTGTACATCCAACTAAAACAGTAATAAAAAATGTAGAACTTCATACTAAGTGTATCCTGATAGTAGCTTTTCTGTGAATTCAAAATGAATATTATAACATGGAGTGTGGTGTGTCATAGTGATACCGAGGTAAAGTTGGATTGATTCGCACATTTGGACTTTCTCTTTAATAATATAATTTCAGAAAAGTATTATTTGCCAATTCTAAACAGGGAAACCATATCAGATTGACTATCAAAAAGTACAACATTGTACACAATCAATTAAACAGTGCTAATGTTGTTTTGAAGTCATACTTCATGTGATTTCAGACCCAATATTTACATTAGCGTAGTAAACAATATAAGGAATGTTAAATGAACGAGTGTGCAAATAATATAAAACCAACTTTACCTCATTAGTGTAGGTAACAGTATAGGGGATGTTAAACGAACGAATGTGCGAATATAAAACCAACTTTACCTCAATTAGCGTAGTAAACAATATAGGGAATCTTAAATGAACGAATGTGCGAATATAAAACCAACTTTACCTCAATTGATATTGAGGTAAAGTTGGATTTACATTTGCACATTTGGTCTTTCTTCTTAATAATATAATTTCAGAAAAGTATTTTTTGCAAATTCTAAATAGGGAAACCATATTAGCAGCCAATGAATATCAAAACAGCATTGTTCACAGTAATTTAAACAGTGCTAACGTTGTTTTGAAGTCATACTTGCATGCGATTTCAGACCCAATATTCAAATTAGCGTAGTAAACAATATAGAGAATGTTAAATGAATGAATGTGCGAATTTAAAACCAATTTTACCTCAATTAGTGTAGTAAACAATAAAGGGAATGTAGTAAACAAGGGAATGAATATAAAACCAACTATACCTCAATTAGCGTAAAATCACACTTGCATGCTATTTCAGACCGAATATTCAAAGTAGCGAAGTAAACAATATAGTGATTTATAGAAAATATAGTAATTTCAGAAAAGTATTATTTGCAAATTCTAAATAGGGAAATCATACAGCAGCCAATGACTATCAAAGCACAACATTGTTCACAGACAGTTAAATAGTGCTAATGTTGTTTTGAAGTAAAAATTTATGAGATTTCAGACCCAATATTCAAATTAGAATATTAAACAATATGGAGAATGTTAAATGAATGAATGTGCGAATTTAAAACCAATTTTACCTCAATTAGCGTAGTAAACAATATAGGGAATGTTAAATCAACGAATGTGTGAATTTAAAAGCAATTTTACCTCAATTAGTGTAGTAAACAATAAAGGGAATATAGTAAACAAGGGAATGAATATAAAACCAACTTTACCTCAATTAGCGTAAAAATCACACTTGTATGCTATTTCAGACCGAATATTCAAAGTATTTTCGAAGTAAACAATATAGTGATGTATAGAAAATATAGTAATTTCAGAAAAGTATTATTTGCAAATTCTAAATAGGGAAATCATACAGCAGCCAATGACTATCAAAGCACAACATTGTTTACAGTTAGTTAAACACTGCTAATGTTGTTTTGAAGTCATACTTAATGCGATTTCAGACCCAATATTCAAATTAGAATATTAAACAATATGGGGAATGTTAAATGAATGAATGTGCGAATATAAAACCAACTTTACCTCAATTAGCGTAGTAAACAATATAGGGAATGTTAAATCAACGAATGTGCGAATTTAAAAGCAATTTTACCGCAATTAGTGTAGTAAATAATAAAGGGAATATAGTAAACAAGAAAATGAATATAAAACCAACTTTAGCTCAATTAGCGTAAAATTTCACATGCATGCTATTTCAGACCAAATATTTAAAGTAACAAGGTAAACAATATAGTGATTTATAGAAAATATAGTAATTTCAGAAAAGTATTATTTGCAAATTCTAAATAGGGAAATCATACAGCAGCCAATGACTATCAAAGCACAACATTGTTCACAGACAGTTAAATAGTGCTAATGTTGTTTTGAAGTCATACTTAATGCGATTTCAGACCCAATATTCAAATTAGCATAGTAAACAATATGGGGAATGTTAAATAAACTAATGTGGGAATTTAAAACCTCAATTGATATTGAGGTAAATTTGGATTTACATTTGCACATTTTGACTTTTTCCTTATTAATATAATTTCAGAAAAGTATTTTTTGTGTGGTGGAAATTGTATTCATCTTATACTCATTTTATATAGTCATTTTGTTCTAATTATAAAGGTCTGTTCTTTTATTCTTCCATGAATGTACTGTTTAAGTTAGACCAAGTGTGACCACTTTAACATCTGTTTATCACCAGATAAGGTCTGGATAAGTACATGGTGATTTAACAAACTACATGTTCGGATGGGATGTAGGACTGAAATGTAGATGGTCAAAAATGAAGTTTGAGCGCTGATGTAACTTTGATTCACCCTGTATGTCACTGATGACCTTGTAAGTATTACAAACTAGATAAAAAGAGAATGCACTCTGTTTCTGCGTCTCACTCTCTGCAGAAACTGTTGTTGACGTATGATCGTGTGACCTTCTTTGCAAAGAATAAAACCTTAAAAGACACTTTGGGTAAGAATTTGTCTTCTTGGCCACTGAGAGAGCCTCCTTAAAGAACATTGCCACTACATTTGCAAATTCTAAATAGGGATATCATATTAGATTTATTAACATTAACATGACAATCAAAGTACGACATTGTATAGTCAATTAAATAGTGTCAATGTTGTTTTGAAGTCA